>NW_028253073.1:360000-503680 GCF_964263255.1 Lissotriton vulgaris
AGGCCCTGGGGACACCACCCCCCAGCGACGTGTTTTTTTAAAGGGAAATGGAGCCTAGCTGTCCCCCTCCCCGGGCCAATTTTGGCCAAGGAGACCTCATCCTCCGGAGTCAGTCCTTATATTAGGTGAGTGCCCTGGTGCCCACCCACAACACCCACCATACACAACAATGGGGTTACGGGGGCCTGCTATTGGTACCACCCACAAGGAGCAGCTATTTCTGCTGTTTCCCAGGCGGGGGCAATTACTTGAACTGTTTCATTGCCCGCATCGGTGGGGGCAAAGAAAGAGATCTTAAATCGCTTTCAGCCCCACTCCTTTTTTTAAAGTAGCTGGCTTTATAAGTGGTGTCCCTAGGGCCTTCTAAAGGTTAAGGGACGGGCTGTGCCGCCCCCCTCCCCCAAAATAATACATTAGGCCTCGAGGATAGGGTCCCCGGGGCCACATATTGCCTAATTATTTATTTTGGCCCAGGAGATGGGGTCCCCAAAAGCGAATATGGCTCGGGCATGTGGATCCCCTCCCCATAACAAATATTTCAGGCCCCAAGGGATGGGATCCCTAGAGCAGAAAATAGCTCAGGGATAGGAGCCACACAGCCCCCCCCCCCTTATTAAATACATTTCGCCTTGGGGGGCGGCATTCCCAGGGCCAAAAATAGCACAGGGATGTAGTCCACACACCCTCTCCCCTTAATTTAACAATGCAGCCCGGGCTGCCCTTTTGGTTTTTTCTGATCCCACAGGATTGCATCAAACATAGCTGGTTGTTTATGTAATTTTGGCCCTGGTGGTACCTCTTGGCACCCCTGTTGGGCCTAGGAGGGCAGGGTATCCCTACCCTCCACCCCCAGGTAATTTGTTGGTTTTACCTTAAGGACAAGAAACTCGGTCCCAAGTCCAGTAATGGCTGCCAACAACATTTTTCTAATAATGCTAGCAGCCAATCAGATCACTTGCTCCCCCAGGAGTTTGACTTCCACAGGAGTGAGATGGCACTAGAGAAACAAATCTCCCAGGGATAATCGGAGCGCTCTGTTTTTAAAAATTGGGTTCAAGGGACTATCGCGAGAGTCCCTCGAATCCAAACGTCCAGATATACAAATATATTTGCACCTTCATTTCTCGAAAACTACTGAACAGATTTACACCATATCACAAAAGGGATACATTTGTGGGCCAAGATCTATTAGCTTCCTGACAAATTTTGGTGTAATTCCGTTTAGTAGTTCTTGCTATAGCCTTGCCTAAAGAAGTCTATGGAAAAGCATGGGGACTTTGCGTTTTGGAAGCGCCCTTTTTTCTCGGGCCCCTCTTTCCAGAACACCCTGAAACTTTCTATGCGCAAACTAATCAAAAGTTGCACCATTTTGGAAAGTTTGGTGAGGATTCGTCAAATAGGGCCAAAGTGATTAGCAACACAAAAACACTTTTCCTATGGACTTAACTATAACTACCCAGTGGAGAACTGATACTAGGTAAAGTACATATTTACAATGTCGATATGGTGTTAGTTGATCTTGTAAGTCAATATTGGTGCAGTTGGATATTTTCTAGTTGTTATTTTGATATCCAACCATCCACTATTCTTGGCTACTTTTACTTAGTGTGCACCGTATCAATAATAAGATTTCATTTGTTCAACATCAGCATCTTGAATACTGGTATTGACAAACCTGACTACGTCAACCATTATTCTCTTTGTCCCTGTTATTCTAGCTTGCCTCATTCCCAAAGCCTTCTGGCATGGCTTTGCAGCAGCATTCAGCACTTTAAGAAAAACACTGCGAATAAAATAAATAAGAAAAACTAAATGATGCATAGAAGAGGAAAAATAGAGATAGTGAAATGTGGAAAGATAGAAATAGGGCAATACACAGGTGTAACCTTGCTTAGTTCCTTAATTTCATGTAACTTAAAATGTGTACAATTTTCCCACAACACAACTCAAAATTTTGTGTGACTTTTGCTCAATATTTTGAATGGAAAATGTCTTCCAGAGAGAAAAAAATCTGCTTGAATCCGTCACATACGGTATATAAAGTACAACGCCTATGCCAGGAATACCCTCGCATGAAAATTAATGCTTCATACCAGCGGGCAACTTTTTGTTCACCTTGTGTAATTTCACATAATTACTTTAAAATTATAGAACATTCTGCTGAAGAATTTATGCAGATTAGGCACAAGACTGCTAAAAAGTTGGATTACAAATGAGAATGGGGAATTACCGGAATAAATGAGGGTGCATTAATCTGTTTTAAAGTATTTGCCATCCTAACATGGGCATGAAACTTTCTCTAAATTACCTTCAGTTGAGGATTTTCCCTCTGACTTTAGCAGGCTTATCAGATTCGAAACCCAATTCGGTTTGACGCCCCCCCCCCTCACACCCACTCCACATCAGAGGTAATCTTTTCAGTATTAGTAATTTAACGTAATGTGAGGTGTGATATTATTACATCGGGAACAATTGCCTTAATGGGACCTTATGCCCTGCATATCAATACCCAACCCATACAGGAATGGCTAAGTGTGCCCCTGGGTTAAGTTGAGGAGGTCCTGGCCTGTAGCACTTTTTTTCAGCCCTTGGGGTGCATCAGACTGATATATCACTACCAGATTCTGACACCAGGCCTCCATCTGGGCCCTATGCTCATATCAGCATAAACAAAGTGCAGCACACAGAGAGGTCACCGGGATGTTAACTAGAGGGACACTTGACACACTCCAATAAGGAAAGCCCTGATTGGTCTATGAGAAAAAAAAACGACAAATGAGCCGCCAGGACTGCTAAGTCAGGAATCTGATCCTGGCCGCGCTAAACAGTTAAATATGAAACTGTCAACCTGGCCCCTGTCTTAATAACCAAACTTGAGGCCTTTTATCCCAGAAGATTTATGAAGTAATTTTAAAGAGGCCCAAGCAAACATCTGTCAATAAATTGAATGCCGGCAACAGGATTTACAAGCAAGACAAGAATTTCTCATTAAGTGCACATTAGCACTGTGGGGATCATAAATAGTAAGAGGCCAGGATGCTGAGCCTCTCAAGCTGTCATTAAAACCCTATCTAAGAACTAATGAGGAAGTGATGGACGGATACTAATGATCACAGGGGCTCCTCGGATTCTGCAGAGGATGGAGCAATGTTTGCGGTCTGTTGTGTGGAGGACAAAGAGCGCCTGCTGCATAAAGGCAGGGGATTGAGGTGCCACTGCTGGCTTACACTGACATATTTCAGCAGGTCAAACATGCCAACATTTTTTTTTTGGCAGAAAATGGTTGGAAAAAGTGAAACATTTGGAAGTCACTGCTTCAAATACTGGTTATGCCGCATTTCTGAATGACAAATTATGAAACTGAATATATTTACTGCAACTGGTAAATACCTCACACCAGGTTAATGGTAGTCTCATCAGACCAAATTGGAAGGGTGGCCTCCCATTCTATCCTTTGATCTTTGCAGAGGCTGAGCTGCTCTGTGGCACAAAAACGTACGGGCAGACATTACATAAGGGCTTCCGTCAACAGAAAATTCTGGAAAATTAAACCTGCATCCCTCACCCACAAGAAGCACCATAAACCATGTAACCCATGTATTAAACTAGGATGTACGACGTTACGACGCGTACCATAACAACGCGTGCTTTAACAACGCGTCCCTTACAGCGCAAGTCGTTACCACGACTTGCGTTGGGGGCGCGGATTGAAAATAGTATATTTTACTATTCTAACACCAGTCCCCGTGGACACTAGGGAAGGTGTTGGAATAGTAAATATACTATTCTTAATCCTCTAGCGCCCTCCAGCGCAAGTCGTGGTTACGACTTGCGTTGTAACATACGTGTTGTGAAAGCCTTGCGGAGTAAAATCCGCGTTGTAAAGGATGTTCCCCGTTAAACTATAACCTAAGCTTGAAGTATATGGCTCATCTGCGCTGAAAAGTGTTTTCATGCCGTCCCCATTTGGTTTAGGAGAAAAGTGGACCATGGTTCACAAAACAATCTTGACCAGAAGCATGCTTTACACAGGGTTTGTGAAACTGTGACTTGGGATTTGATGAATTATGAAAATTCAAACATTTGAGTTTACATTAAAAAGATTTAAATATGATGGGGTATATTTACGAGGAGGTTTCCATCGCGTTTACACCATGCAACGTAGTACATGAGGGACACAAACCTTAAGTAAGATTTATGAGGCCACGGAAAGCCACTTTGTGTGACGGTTCCCACGCACCTACCATGGTTTTTGATGCATTCCCATATTTACAGAACTGGTAAAACTGGGAATGTGCCAAAAAGTTACGCCTTCCCTGGGGAGGTGTAAGAAGGACAAATATCTGTATTTCTCCTAGTTTCTTCCTCTTTCGATAGAGCAAGGAAAATGCCTCCCAGGATTCGTGCTCCTTCGAGCACAAAAACAGTCGTACATTCAATGCAGGCACCCTTGTACCATGGTGCAAGGGTGCCTGTATAGGCACAAGGCAGCCCAATGTATGCAAGCACATGGGAAAAGACAGGACTGCACCGCATTGAGTTAAATACGGTGCATTCCAGCCCTTTACCTGTCAAGCAGTGCAGTACAGCAAGGTCACTTGCTGCACTGTATGACTTTTGCATAAATAGGCCCCAGTGCGCCATCACACAAAATAATGCAATATGTCATCCTTTTGTTCAACAATCTATCTTTGCAAAAAACATGTTTTTTTAGTCAAGGGCTAAGAAAACTGAATTTTCGAAAGCAGTGGCGGCTGGTGGATTTTCAAAGTGGTGGGGCGAAAAGTTCTGTACTATTCAGTGGCGGCTGGTAGATTTTCAAAGTGGTGACATGCTCCTATCACTCGAGAGTACTGCTCTGCTTCCTGAGATGTGTACCTGCCCCATAGAATAATACTGTGCCCCATGAGACGTACACTGCCTGCCCCCCAGAGAGTTCTGCACTGGCTCTACGGGCTCTCTCTCGGCCCCAGAGGTGTTTTGCTCTGCTCCTACCCATGAGGTCACCATACCCTTTAGGGGGCTCCGCGCCAGTCACCTTTGTGCTCTACTCTAATCCCAGAGAGCTCTCCCTGCCCCCGACCTCCGGACAGTTTTGTCCTACTTCCATGGGCGCTGCCTGTTCCCCAGGGTGATCTGAACCTAATCTGCAAGAGTTTTGCTTCTATTCAGGACGGCCCTGCCCTCCTTCACTATTCGGATGACTTCCCAGAGCTCTGTTTCTACCCCTCACCGCTGAAGTGCCATTCATTCACCCCTGTCCCCACCCCACGGCGTGCACACCGAGAGCTCTCGTGCTCAGCACACTGCAGTCCCGGCCGTGCGTGCAGGTAGTTGTTTCCAGCGGGGAGAGGGGAGTGTTGTAAATGTGGTCTGACACACCCCCCTCCTTGCCTCCCGCACTCAGCTCTAGAGCTCGCAGTCGCAAACCCTGCTAGCCCCAGCCCGTATTATATAACTGTACTCTCGCATTCTGGTACTGTTGTGCCACCTCAGAACGCCCTTCATCATAAAAACATAATAAGTCACCCATCACCATGCAAAAATAAATAGTGGATGGCTGCGTGTCTGGCGAGCACTTATCCACCTCCTGTATCTCTAGCTACATTACGCTTTTTACAGTCAAGGAATTCAAGCTATGTTTACTTGAAGGTATTACCATAGATGGCATGAAAAGTGTTCGGCTGCTGAAGTTTCCTACTTGTTGAAAATGCTTTCAAATGCAGTTAAAGAAAATGTTATTGCTACTCACGTATTTACACAATTTTCGGAGTTTAGAAAGCTTCGGGCTAGCCTCGGTTTATTTCTAGACAGTCACGGCTCGCTCACAGGGGGGTGGGGATAAATAAAATAAAAAACTTACCTTGTCTTCACTTGACCGGGTCCGCACCATCTCTGCTCTGGGGTCCCGTTGGCGCCTAGACTGATGGCTGCCAACTTGCCGATGACGAGAGACAGTAGTAGCCAATCCTGATGCTGCTCTCTTTAGAGGAGAGCTGCTCTCTAAAGAAAGTAGCATCAGGATTGGGCTGAGCATTGAAAAAACGTCGTTCGTTTTTTCAGCAATGGGGTACGTTGCATTAGGCAGGCAAACCCCTAATCGGTGGTTTTTTTTAAAACCACATAGTTATCTAGTTAAAAAAGCCCTGCCGGGCAAACACCACATGCGCAGTGAGTGCGCACTGTGCCGGCACAGAGTCAGTCCAGCGCCACCCAGTGTCAGACAGTGCATACTGTCCAAGTCGATGACACACACCACGGCCGCAGGGCAATAATTATCGGGCAATTTATTTGAGCGGCGCATTAATTTATAAAACTTTTATTAACGCGCCGCTCGAATAAATTGCCTGATAATTATAGGTGGGGCAACGCCCAAACGCCCTAATGGTGAAACCGCTACTGTTCGAAAGTTAGCAAAGTCCAATTCAAAGAAACTTTTTTGCATAATGAAATGCAGAAAACAACAATTGCAAACGTGTACACCCACATGCCAATCTGTTAACCCAGCTGTGAATGCCAAAGCAATGCAAACAGAACTCCTTGTTTTAAATTGTACTGGCTTCATCTTCAGATTTCCACTGCTGGTTTGCAGGAACAGATTTATTAACAATAATTAAAGAAAACAAATGAAATTTGATATATTTATTCAAGTAAAACAAAAACAATAGCAGGTTTTAGCAAAGGCTCTATAAACTGTGATTGCAGCATATTTTACATAATTGAAGCTGGCTCTATCTCAAACATATTTTATGTGTATTTTAACAACCGATGTTGTTTTTTGATCCCAGTCTGTCTTCCTTGTAAACCCTTAGATATTTTATTTAAAAAAATAACCAGCTATATGCTTAATAAACATATCTACATTTTTAGCATGCAATGTGCTTAAATGAAATGGAAAACAGATACAAAATATCCTACAAAGAAAGGATATGACTCCTATTTTGGTACATTCACCAATTGATGTTGTGTAGCTTAGAACCAGCATCAACCAAAACAGAAGGCAGCCGGTTACAAATTAGTCAACCTAAGTCACTTCTGGTGGAGATAAAACTGTGAGTAGTGTGTTCTTAATTACCTGTCATATGAGGAATTCCACAACTAAGTCCATTAAAACCATGTTTTCTTACTTTTGCAAATAAAAACGACATGTATGGATTTCATAGGAGACCAGGGCATAAGAGGTTCTTTATCTTTTGTTTACTTATTTGCAAACAGAAAGCAAGAATATGCGAAAAGAGTGCACAGGCAAAAGTATGATCATTTCTAGGCCGGGACACAATTTTGAATATACCAGAATAAAAGGAGTAATTTCGGTAATTCCGCGTTACACTTTGATATGGAATTACCAATAATTAGACAATTACTCCTTTTCACATAATTAAGAGTCATTTTGGGGAATAACACCTACCGCGAAGCATATTTAGCTAGTGTGTGAAGCCGCTCACACTTGTTTTTATTGTTCTGCTGCATTTAGCTCTGTTTCTTAGTTCAAGGTGAACCCTCAAGTACATTTTGGATGTGAGGGGGCAAAATAGCACTAAATGACAGTAGTAATTTGGGGGAAACTCCTGCACTAAGAGCACATTTAGTGAGCGGGAGCAGGTGCTTGCCCTCGCTCCTCATGTTCAGTTGCATTTAGCGCTATTTCTTTGTGCGAAATGCATCCTCGCTTCAATTGTTTACGCGAAGGGGCACTTTTGCACTAAGAAATGTGGAATTACTCTTCTTGCATAATTCAAGCATAATCTCTTAGGTAGTTCCCCATGATTACTCTGCACAGAATTCCATGAGTTAAGCCCGCCCCTGGTAAGTGCATCTATAAGGCGAGCAAAGGCAGACACCTTATAGTGCAACCATCAATGAGAAGCAGAAGGCACTGGTCCGGAGCTTAGAGATCCAGACACCGGCTGTCATGTAGGGCAGATGTAAAATTAGCAAAAACCTTTTACCTGAGGAGCCTAAAATACCTGCACTATTCCTGGAGAGAAGGGGTGTTAGACATCTTCTCTCACTGGATAGGTGCCTTCATTACCTGATCTGAAGAAACCATAGCAGAAGTAAAATACTTGAAATTCCATGCTCTTAAGCCCCTGTTGTCTCAGATAAAAATGGTCCAATTCGAATCTAGCCATGTTGGCTGTCTTTTATGTTGATGTAATGAGATCTGTTTGATGATGTTAGTGGGTTGGTAGGCAGTAGGTAGGGCAGTGGGTAAAGGATTGCTTGTGACAGTGATTTTATGTTTGATGTGATAATCATTAAATGACTGGTAGTGGGAGAGGTCATTGGGTGGAATTTGGTTGGTATAGGTTGTGGGTGTTTCCAAGATAGTGCTTACATTTCAGTAGGAGATAGTGTTTTTTGTGAGTTGGTTTGGAAGCCATAGACAACCCAAAAAATACCTGAGATTGTCAATTAAACAAAACGCAGAATGCAGTAAATGTTATTCAACACCAACCCAGCTTTTTCTAGGATACAAACCGTGTTACACCTTATCTTAAACTGCAATATGAACATGAGAGGATAGCCTCCTCCTATGCTCCTCATCTTAAATTGTATGTCCATGCAGCAAGAATAATTGAAAGGTCTGTGGCTGCCATCTTATTCTCTCAGGCTTTGTAACTTGGGGATGGAAGAAGATATTAGGGCAGACTGAGGCGCAGGTAGCTCCCTGTCTATTCTTAGACATTCATGGCTGTAATATAAAGGGCTCTGATGGTACAGGAAGGAATCCTGCGAAAGGGTTACACTTGAAGGTGGGACACTAGACACTCATCTATGATCCCATAGAAAGAATATAGAGATTATGGTTCCTGAATACATACACTTATTAACAGTGTCACACACTCGACAAACACATGACTAAGAATACAATTCTAATCATGAGTAAAACAGTGGGCCCCTATATTATTTTCTTCAGATGGTATATATTTTATGAAAGAAAGGACCACACATATTTAACTTAGTGGTTACACTGGTTTTCTCTCCCATAAGAAATGTGAAAAGACATCTCTACTAATGCAGAAAGGATGAAACTTCAGATGGTGGAGCAGAGAGTGTCTTAATTTCTTTGGGTGATAAAAGATGTCCACCTTTCATGGTGGCACCTCATAACAGCGTGGAGTAAGCATAAACTGTGTAGTACCAGCATATGATTCTCAGAATATTTATTATCTTACATAAATATTATGGCCTTCAAATTGCTTACAAAAATAATGCCCCATTGGAGTGAATAATAGAAAATGTGTGCCGCAATGTAAAAATATATTTGTAAATTATATTTAAGTCAAAATATTTATGTCAGATGATGTTTCTCAATACGATATTCTTATGTACAACTGTGTAGGCAAGCAACCACAATGCAGTTCAATTGATTACACTCTTGCTGCCTCTTGCTCTTTCTATCTAGGCAAGTTCCTCTTGGGTTATGGAGGCTTCAGTTCTTGGTGAGAAGATGTGGACTAGTAATTGCTGGGTAGGAGTTGTGGGCACTAACCCAGGTTCTGGTACTTGCTGTTAAAAAGAAGGTAATTTAGGTTTCCAACTTCACACTGTGTCTATCTGTAAATGTGAGTCACGGTACAGTTTGATATCTAGTACTGTCTGATTCACATGTTCCATCAAGCCTCATCATCGCCTCCTGTGTCCTGAAAACTGGCCTCCATCTACCATCCCCGCACACAATGTTGCATCAAAAGTCCTACATGTTTGCTATGCTCTAGTTGTAATAACTACTTTCTGTGAAAGTGCTACTGCTCTTTGAGGCAAGATCTTTTGTATATATGAAACAACTCAAATAACATAAATAAGAAGTCCCAGCAGTCACGAATTTTTGACACCTAACACATCACTAGAGAGACACCTAGACTTATGTTTTTTTCTTCATCCAACAAATAGACTACAAGAAAAAAAACATATGAATTGTAGAGTAAAACAAAAAAGAATAACCAAATGTAATCAAATTATAAATATTTTACAGCTGCCTAAACGTATGCGGGATACAGCAAAGGTGCTCAAGGACCCGATAAAGAGTTGTCAGCTAAAAAAAGTGACATTTTATAAACACCTGGCATAGAGGCAACCTCTGCTGCTACTAAGGGGAATATGTGTCACCCTCCTTTTAACACCAGGCAGCTGCCTACAACAGTACTTCATCAGTAGGTGAAAACACAGTTGACAACCCTCTCATTCCACATTCTCAGATCCTTTTACTTACCTCTCGGACAGCTACAGCAAGGATGAGATACCCAACTGCATCACTGTCAGTGATGCAGTAACAGCGGTTTGCCTCCGCTAGGCCGGCGGTGGCCACTGCCTGCCTGGCAAAGGCAAACCGCCCGACATCGTAATGGACCCAAAAGATCGTTGTTGTAGAACTTAAAGGATGCCAAGAAGTAATGGACATTATGAGCCTAAAAAAGCAGGGAATGTATTACATAGCAGTTTGGAAATATCTGCAGATCCATGGCTTCCTATACAATAGAAGATGCTAAAATTCAATTAATTAAAACGTCTTATTGCAATAAACCTATATTCAAGATAATGTGAACTTTTTCTATACCACCACAAGAAAATGGAGCTCTTGAAGGGCCAATCACAAGTTCAACACATTCAACGTTAAAAAAATAGGAACACGAATGGTGGATTTAAACATTTCCACAACAATATTGAAGCAACCACACTTATGCAGGACATAGCTATTATTTGTGTTGCATGCACTGCAGCCCTGGTTGCCAGGAATGTGAGGGGCCCAACACACGCCTACCATCGCTGTTTTTTTTACTACCCATCCACAGGGCACAAGGACCTATTTATCTTCATTACATTGGGGATCTTGGCACCTTGGCAACACCCCTGTAATCATTATTGGGTATTCCCATGGTAGAGCTTTTTTTTCACTATCTCCTTAAAAACCTAGTAAAGGACAAGCATTTACAATGCAACGGTCTCGCCTTTGCAAAAGTTAGAGCCATTGGCATTGTAAATGACAAATTTGTTATTTATGTGTTGGTTTTGAAAACAGATTAATAAATGGCATTGTCATTTACAATGCCAATAGGTTAATCTCTCGCAAATGCGAGACCTATTGCATTTGCACCCACATATACACACACAGAGCCACACACACACTCACAAATACATGGATGTGGTGGTGGTGGATGTGGTGGTGGTGAATGTGGTGGTGGTGGATGTGGTGGTGGTGGATGTGGTGGTGGTGGTGGATGTGGTGGTGGTGGATGTAGTGGTGGTGGTGGTGGATGATGTGGTGGTGGTGGTGGATGTGGTGGTGGTGGTGGTGGATGTGGTGGTGGATGTTGTGGTGGTGGATGTTTCTCACACATCGCATACTACCCACACACAAATAGCGCACTGTCCTCGCCATTCACAACAGCTCCCACACAGCTGCCAAGTGTCCCCCATGTAATGTGTGCTACCTTTAGCTGGTCATGTTTATTAGGTCTAGCTTGAGAGCGCAGTTGTCTGTAGGTCTTATTGTTAGCAATTCCTTAAAACCTACATAGAGTAGCATTTGGCTTCTCTCACATCATGCTAATGGCTCTTTGGTGTATCACCTGGCTTTTTAGTAAGTGTTTCTATTGGAATGTACGAGGGACTATTTTCCAGCCTACGCAGGTCTCGACCTAAAAAGGAAGGACTATGCTGAGGGCTCCCTTGCCACCCAGCCTTCTTTTACTCTAAAAACAAAAAGAGGACAGTGTTGCAAACAAGGGAGCCTTCGGTATAGACTGCCTTTCATTTCTAGGAAATGAAATAACAAATTCCCGTTTCGACAGCACTTATGAAAAGCCGCCAGGAAAGAAGAGAAGCAGGAGCACAAGGAGTGCTCAGGGAAAAAAGTGGCAGGAGGGAGTTCAGACAGTGTGGTGGGTGAAGGGATTGAGGAACGCACAGGAGATTAACAGAGATGAAGGGGTGAGATATAAGAGTGTCTAGTGGGGTGAACAAGGACCACAGAGGGCGTGGGGGACGACAGAAGAGTAACAGAATGAGACACATGGGTGTAAACCAGTCGGAGTGAACAGAGAGGGCTATAGTTGTAATATAGTGCCACATGCAATTCAATGCAAGCTCTCAGGTGGAAGCGGAAAGACGCTCTGAGACAGCCAATAGCATTAGGTGAGATATAAATACTCCACTTGACTGAACCAAGACATCATTGACAAAATCTCAGGCCGATGGCTGAGAAAGGCTTGTCAAAGAAAGCCAATAGTTAAAGAGTGTGGCCCAAATCCCACTCAATATATATTATAAGCAATATAACAACTTCGCTGTCAAAACCAGACCTAAAAATCACACGCAGTCCCTGCAGGTAAATATATATTTTGTGTAAAGTACACCTCTGAAAGTAATAGTACAGATCACTATGACTAATGAACATTCACAACTAAAAACCTCTGTCACTGAACATGAAAAGAGACTCTGAGCCATGCACTAAAGGCTGGTAGAGTGTTGCTGTACAGTGGATAAAATCAAATGTGTGAATATGTATCTGCTGATGCATATTCTCAAAAGAATGCCTGAGTGTAGACCCCAAGTAGTCCAAAGACTGTACACGCTCTGCAAAATAGCCCAGAGATAAAGAGATTCCTTGGCATGGCAATTACTGTGCTTTGTTTATACCTAATATTTTGACCCTGAAGGAACTACTTTGAGTGCTCACCAAAGCACAGGCAGTGTGTTAATGTTAACCAAACACCTAACGGCATTCCAAAATATCAAAACTGCTTTTCTACACAATGTCACAATGAAACACATTGACCCCCAAAGAAGACTGATCGAGTAGTCGACACCTGCCAGTGGGTCTGGGCGCAGTACTGCTGCATTAACAATTGAAGAAAACATGTGTGGCCATTGGATTATCAAGCAAAGCTCTCGCAAAGACAGAGGCTCACTACTCTAAATTGAAAGATGTGCACTGCCAATTGCCAATTAAGTGGGTTGTGCACACTTTCATCCCTACTTCTATGGTTACAGATTCAAAGTAATTACAGATGAAACCATTGAATCACCTGTTTCTAAAAGTGTCATCCCACCAACCTCACTGCATAGAAAATTGACTATTTGATTGCAAAAATTTGACAGTGGTGTACTCACCTGGAGTCAACAACCCAGATGATCACCTTTTCAGACACCCTACCATGCAGGTTAAGGGGATGATCCAACATGACAGCTGTGTGGAAGAATACATCAACTTTGTGGATCAGTCTGCTCGTCATACAGCAACATCAATAGAAAAATGTGTACAAGCCACACTTAATGACAAATGCCTACAAATAGCATGGCACTCCCAGGAACCAAATATAGAAAAAGTTCCTAGCTGGGATTATTGCCTCACACAGATAAAACAAATCCCCGCCGGGCGGCCGCGCTGCCAGCGACGACCCGGAAGTGGTTGGGAAGCCGGCCAATCACAGCGCGGCCCCAACCGGAAGTCCCGCCCCATCGCGGCGAGAGGGAGAGAGCTGCCCGAGGAGCCACGAAGGCTCCGCATTGAGTCCCGGTCCCGAGATGGGGGACCGGGTGAAGAGCGGGCGGGCGGGCGCATGGGGAAGGCGGGGCTCTCATGTGGTGAGAGACCCCCGCAAAGCGCTACCGCCGCCCGAGATGCAGATCCGCCGCCGAGCACCGCCAGAACAGGTGAGTGTGTTGAGTGAGAGGAGGGGTGAGTGGGGGTAGGGTGTACGCGTGTGTGTGTCTCTGTTTGAGTGTGTTTGTGCATGCGTCTGTCTGTGTGCGCGTGTGTATGTTTAAGGGGGGGTGCGTGTGTGTATATGCAGTGTGTGTATGGCTTTCTTTGTGCGCATGCGTGAATGACGACGTGCGCTCGTGTGTGTGTCTCTGGTGAGGTAAGGGGGGGAGCGTGTGTGTATGCAGGGGTGGGTTCTCTGTATGTATGGGTGCGTGCATGGGCGCTTGTGTGTCTGTGTATGCGCATGCGTGATGGGTGCGTGCATGGGCGCTTGTGTGTCTGTGTATGCGCATGCGTGGTGCACTCGAGAAGGAATCTGAGACGGCGACGCTTGTGCTTGAGCTCCGTCTCACATTCCTTCTAAAACGCTGACAAAAGGTCTGAAGCAGACACTCTCAATGCTCACGCATTGAGAGTAAGGTCTGCTCGACCTAAAAAAGGGCAGGAGCTCTGGCAAGCAATTCTCGGCCGCTGCCTGGGGTATCAACCAGCCGGGGCCTGTGCAGGTAAGAGCGGTAGGGCAGGGTTGGGGGGAGATTCGACAGACGACCACGAGGGGAAATAAAATAAATAAATAATTTTCTCTCGTCGTCGTCTGTCAAAAGCCCTCCCCCTACCCGGCACCATCGCCACACTGCTCTTACCGGCACGGCCCACGGCTGCTATCTACTGATAAGGGGCACCAAGTAGCCTTGGTGGAATCAGCTATGGCTTCACGGTCAGAGAAGGGGGCAAATAATTATCACCTCATCATGGTTGTCATAATCATAGAAATGGCCCAGCTAGTTGATGTCATAAACGAATTTCCTGAGAAAGTTACATGAACATGCAGAAAAATCTGCTATCATCACAGTGATTGATATTATATTCAGTGGTGCAAACAGCCTTTTAATTAAACATATTAAAACTCCACCTTTCTAAGTAAAATACACTAATCAGAAAAAACAATCTTAAAATAATACAAAAAAAAATATCCTTTTTGTCGTGATGACAACTTGCATCCAACAGCAAGAGAAAATAAGTGCATCCAGGCAGTTCTGGTGATTTTTTTTAAATAATTTGATTGGCAGTAAATAGACCCACAGGAGAGTGATAAATGTACAGAGGTAAAATATCTTTTTCACTTATAGAAGAAATTATGCCACTCTGAGCATGATGGCACTTGGCAAAATACAAATGTATTCGAATGGGATTCAAATTGTTGCTCTTTGCCGAAGATGTTAGTGCTAACACCGGGGGTCCTGTCTTTAGATTTTTTAAAAGGGGTAAGACTTTAAGTAACAGTAGCAGTAATAGAAAATTACCCTTAAACACCGAAAACACCTGTACTTTGATACATAGTGCAATTTGAAGTTTTTGGCTAATGGCTTATATATTAAGAAAATGATACACTAATGCAATTTCTGTGATTCAGTTACTCTCTTTTGTGAGCTAAAATTATATGTTATAGTCTATCCCCTGTTTGTCAGTGTTCTGATGCCATTTAATTCCAGGTACTTACAGTACAGTAATTTATCTCCCTGTCAAGGGAAGTTTCAAAAACTTTTTTTTAGAACCCAAAAAAAATCAGAAACACTTTCAATAAAGTCTGAAAAAAATGCTCCCACTGCAACTTTTGAAATCTTTCAATTATGTTTATTATCATTCTTCTGTTGTAACTAAGCAACTCCTCACGGGGTGACATCTTAGAAGACAGGAAAGCTGTTTCTTGAAAAGATGTTCACGCTAACACATTTAGATTCCCACTTTTTTTTTTTAAACTACAAAAACAGCTTGATTGACAGGGGGACAAAAGGATGCAAGAGTGTGTACATGCATTTACACATATCTATGGTATTGTGGTCCCACATTCTCGGCTATAATTTAGGGCCTGTGAGCTTATCTTCTCGAAAAATATGATTTCGAGGTAGTGTGATTCTTCTGTGCAGTCATCTGTTTTCCCAAAGACCCCCTATATGCATCTCATCATCTGTAGATGCAGAACGGTGTTCGTGTTTTTTTCCAAGCAAAACATATTCAATTTAAAATGCATTGAGGCCTCTAACACTATTGGGGATTGCTTTTTCAGTATTTAGATTAAAGATTTTGGTGTGTTTTCGTTGGCCACTCACTCTAATCATGGTTTGTACTTGATATATACATTCACTGAAAAAGCCCACAGTTAGTGTGCAATTTTGGTTTTAAAATAACCCTAAAAACCACTGTAATGTTCCAGATATGGCCAAGTGAGCTAACAAGAATTTGCACCGCCATCATGCACTGATAATGACTTTACATATAACATCACTGTTGGCATGTTAAATTACAATACTGAGGACTCTGCCAATGACATCAGTGATGATGTCATTGCACTAGCTGTAGTGCAGTGGTTTCTTATTTACAATTGAATTCTGCATTCATTGTATGGCGGTATGCTTGTACCTCATGCAGTGCCATCCAGTGCCACAGTCTTCTCATACAGTCTAATTGAGGTAATTCCATTATTCTATATGGCCATCCCCCTCATTGAGTAATTCTATTCCATATCATAAAAAGAATAATTTTTGTCATAATAACTAAATTAATCGATTCTCCTGAATAATTTCTAAAACAAATAACAATTAAAAAAGTGTTTATATTTTCCTTAAATACAGTGGGCATTACCACAATTGAATGTCCGCTGCTCGGCAAATAGTAGTGAGCATGAGACTGGAACCACCAGTAGCCGTCGCTACTAAGCAACGGTGGTGTGGCGGGGGGAGCAGAGGGGTGAATGGAAAAAATACAATTAAATTTACCTGGGTGCCACAGGTGCTGCTGCATCTGCTCTATCTTCTCAGCGCCGCTACAGGAAGCTCCAACCCTCCCAGAAGCCCCCTGTCCAAACACAACGCTGCTTTAAGGGTTGGAGGGTCTTGGAGGCTTTGCATGTTCCTTACCAGACAGTGTAATGCAGCCTGGTGGGGAAGATGTGAAGTGCGCAGGACTGTTTGACCGGCCCTCTTGGGCTGGTCAAATCGCCATGAGTACTCTAGAGTGTGCTTTACACTCGTCCCCTGCCACTGCACTGGCTATCCTGGCCCGCCCGCCACTCCACGCACCTGAGCAGGAAGGAAAACGAATACGACAATAACATTAGTTATTATCGTTTTCCTTTTTACACTGCTCGCAGAGACATGGGGCGACGCTCCTCCTCCTTAGTGGAGGAGCCGCCACTGGGGAGCACACATCTGATATATATACATATATAGATGTTTTGTTGTAATAAAATGCTGTCCTTTCTTTTTTCTAAATTGGACTAGAGAATTTCCTGGCTTGAGAAAGGCATTCTACTGAAATGCGTAGCTCCAACTCTGAATAAAAAGTAAACAAATTGTACCATAAAAGGAGTACCCGCAATTTATTCAGCTGCTGTTAGTAAATATATTTATATATTATTATCCACGTTATGCCTCCTTTAATAATTCCCCATTATGTCCGCAGGGGGATACCAGGGCAGGAGTTAACAATTTTGGACGTTATTTTCCAATTAGTTGACAGGGACCACAAGTTAAAGTGCTCAAAATGGGGAATAACCTGCTGGATCTGTAAGTATTGGTTTCTTTTGCGTAGTGTTTCCTCAATTTCATACGTTTTAATTAATATATTTGCACTGATCTGTAAATAACTCTGGCGAAGGGGGTCAAGGTGTCTGGGGAGGGTTGGGGGAACACTTTCTAGACTTCTCATAGTGAATTGAGGGAAAGGCTGACAGGGCTATGTCACTACTCAGCAGTCTCTGACGTTTTTCCCAGATATGTACCTGGTAAAACCAGTTCAGTGTTTCTGAAACCATAATTTTGGTTCTGTAAACACTGCACTACTCAGACTTGCCCGAGTGGTATCCCTCACAGATATACATTCTATGTAACTCAAAATAGAGGCCGTAATCGTACATAATTCATGTACCACAAAAGGATAGTGACCGAGTCAGCTATGTCGGGATTCAAACTCATGACCAGCAGGTCACTACAGGTTTCTCTGATGAACTTTCAACTCCAACTCACAGAACCATTCTACCTCTACATAATATTTCAGACGTTCCCCCACGCTGCACACTTTCAGGAAGAGCATCAAGACCTGGCTCTTTGGCTGAATCTGACCTGCACGCCTCCTTCACCGGCACGACCCTCACGGGTGGGTGGCGCTTCACAAATCCCTGATTGAATGATTGATTGAATATTACTGGCGGGGGAACATCGATTTAGGACATATTTTCTAGCGACGTCTTATTGTGTAGTTCAACAATCAACCTAGCTTCATGACACAGGAACCACTCTTTAGAAGGAGCGAATATGCTTGAAAATATAATTGTCAGATCTTTATGTCTCTCAATGGGAATTAGGAAGGAGAGCTCCATTCTGCTTCGTTGAAAGGAGGTATAGAACGGGGCAGTGTTCTATTACTTCCATAAGTTTTGCCTCCACCTTGCAGCACTATGCTCCATACAAGACACATAAAAAGCATAAACATTTTTTGTCTTTGATTTGCTTCAACATCCATTATAGGCCAGAACAGTATGCGAGTTTTGTAGTGCTACACTTCGTTCAATAAGAGACACTGATTGTTTGGGTAGTGGACCAATCATATAGCACTCTGCCCTCTGTTTGAGGGAAAATGAAAAACTGCACCTTAGTGCATTCTGGTATAAATGGGTGGAACAGAATCCACAAGGAACACCACAAGTTCCACCATCAGGTAGATGGTCTCACCCTACAGCAAATCCGGGTGGGTAAAAAGCGCGTCCATCAACTGAAACGAGTTAGCAATGACCGCAAGATTATAATGAAGTGATCCATATTATGAAACTATCATTGGTTGCTGGATGTAGTGAATATTTTCTGAAATGTAGAGGCACCGCAGTGGAAAATATTAATGTGTGGAGGCTGGTTGCCAAACACTTGAAGTTAGACATTCATAAATAGTTTTTATAAACTGATGGATTTCTGAACTACATATGCACCACACAAGGGAGGGGAAGACAGAATAATGGGAGTATGTCTGGAAGCCACTAGGGGAAGGGGTTAACCATTTAGAACAGGTAACCTGCCAGTGCTTCGGAGTAATAATACAAGGGTGCATTTCCTCCAACCTAATCAGTTTTGACACCTATGTTCAATCTAATGCTTTCTGTGGTTCCTATATCGGCACTTCAGTCAGTTTGGAAAATCTCTCACTGTGATGAACAGTGGGTCTGTGATGCAGGGAGCTGAACTGATCTGCACAAGATTACTCAATGTGGTCACGTGGAAAACAAAAGATTAGAACTCGAGTTTCATGAGCACAGAGCCGACAATGTATTTGCTAAAAAAAAAAACTTCCCAAGTATCTAAGGGCATCTTTGCTTGCAGTAAGGCTGATTGAATTTTACTTTGTTGAAGCTGTGCCACAAGCTGTTGTTTCTGGTCTACAGATATTTAGTTTCACTTTTGGCCAGTTCAGCTCCAATTTGACTCGCGTGTCTTTTCAGCTGCTCTTGCAAAATACTCCCTTTCATGTGCCTGCCTCTCCGGCAACGGATAAACAATCTCTACAGACAAGAACTTTCTTAAGACCTATAGAAGCCAATATAATTAGCAAAAGCTGACTAAACCAGAAATAAATAAAGTATGTGTAGTACAGGCATAAAGACAGAGAATCTGATAGGTGGGTGGGTGGGTGGATGGATGGATGGATGGATGGATGGATGGATGGGTGGGTGGGTGGGTGGATGGATGGATGGATGGATGGATGGATGGATGGATGGATGGATGGATGGATGGATGGATGGATGGATGGATGGACGGACGGACGGACGGACGGACGGACGGACGGACGGACAAACGGACAAACGGATGGACGGGAAGAGAAAGATGGAGAGTAGGAGAGAGAAATTATGGTACATAGACAGACGATCAATCAAACAACCAGTAGTTGGCTAGACGGATAGATACATGGATAGAAAGATAGATAGATTGAGTTGAGTTTGAGTTTGAGTAGGGATTTGTAGAGCGCATAGCTACCCTTGGGCATCCCAGCGCTAACAAGACCTGGTATTCCATAGGGGAAGAGGGGCGGGAAGGGAGACGGGAATTAGGGGAAGAGCCAGGTTTTTAATTGCTTCCGAAAGGAGAGGAGGTTATGTTCTCTCCTCATGGCAACTGGGAGGGTGTTCCATAGTTTTGGCGCATTGTAGGCAAACAAGCGACCGCCGGATCTTGACTTTTTTATTCTTGGGATGCTAGCAAGGGCAAGTGAGTCAGATCTTAGGTTTTTAGAGGACTGGTGGGTCCATTGCTTCTACGTGCCCGCCTGAAGATAGCTAACAAGAGACTGCAAACCATAATACGTTTTAAGAATTTCAATATAAGGAGTATGCTTTAACTGCTGTTTTAATGAATGATGTTCGAGCTGGAATAAATCATGTTTGTTTCTCAAATATTAATTGTAATGAACTTTTTCATTTCATCATCGCTCTGTTGAGCTTAAACATAAATCTTGAGACAACTCGGGTGTGTCTCACTGCGATAGTGCCAACATGAATTCTAAAGGAGAAGGAATCTTTGCCAATGGTTTAAGGTATGTTGAAAGTGATCTTTTTCTCTCATTCTCACACTCTCCTTCCCTTATCGTTGGCTCCTTCCCTTCCTTTCTCTCTCTCTCTCTCGTCCCTCTCTCTCTACAAGACCCTGACATTCCCCCCTCCCCTTTCTTCCTTCCATCCTTCCTTCGAACCTTTCTCTCTTCTTCGTTCCTTCCTCCTTCCATCTCTGATCCCTCAGTCCCTCCTCATCTATTCTTCAGCCATCGATCCATTTAGCTCCCCCTTTCTTTTCCTTCCCTACTCCTTCATGCATTAATACTAGACGTGGTTAGAGTATTAACTCCATTTCAATAGTTGCAGTCTGCTTCTGTATTTCAAAATATATATCTGAGTTCTGGATAGCCCTTTCCAACTTACTTGTAAACAAAGTCAGAGTATTATTGCATTGTAGTAGTTCAGATTGAACTTTTAATTCATAGTGCGTTATTTGATGTGTAGCGCTGTATCTGAGTTTCTAACCCAGTACCACCTTCTTGAGTAAATCTTGACTGATCAGCTGTGCTACCACTGAAGAAAGTTTTCCAAAAGGCATAACCTGATTATGTTATTGGAGCCCAGCAGTGCTTGCAGCCATGGGACATTAGCAGGAGTGGCTCCTCCATAATAGCAGAGGGGCATGCCCCACTAAAAATGGCCCCAGAAAAGCCCCGGAGATGAAAAATAAGATGGTAATGAAGTGAACTCATTACCATTTTATTTTTTTCAACCCGTCCCGAACAAAATGTCAGGACGGGCAGGGTCTGCTGAGTGGCAGCAGGCAGGAGTGGTGGGCTGCTTGTGCAGAATACAAAGTGTGCATGTCTGTTTGGTCGACTGTCTGTGACAGACAGCCAGACATGTGCATTTTAAACTTCTTTAATAACCTAGCTATCTTAGATAGCTGGGTTAGAGAATACAAAGGTTTCCAGTGCTCTTGAGAGTGCTAGGAGAGGCTGTTTCCTCAAATCCTGGTGCTACTCTGATGCTAGTTACTAGTATGAGAGCAGTGCCAGGATTGGATAGGGGAGTTGTCAAGGGTCCCTGCGCTTGAGGCAGAACCGCGAAGAAGAAAACCGGAGCGAGGAGGACATTTGTGCAGGAAGGAAGTGCCTATTTATTTATTTAATAAGTATATATTTAAGTATATATTTAATAAGTATAAGTTTATTCAATGCCACCCACCAACCTATTGCCCTCCCACGACTCTCTATTGCTGCTGGCCGCCACTGAACATAAGTGCTAAATGATAGTACCCAGAGTAAATACTACCAGACAACCATTATCTGCTATAGAACCCATTGAGAAGGTCACTCGTTGGCTACATTCAGGATGGAGCAGACCAATGCCTGACAAACATAATCTGGCAGTTGGATATGTGGGGGTTCAAGGTGAGCAAATTCACACAATCCGTTATTAATTAAGAAAAATATTTTTATTTATTTGATGCCCTATTACACAGTGTAAAATGTATTAAACTGGGTAAGCCCAATGCCATCTACATTAGTTGTGTGCAAGAAGTGGTATCTAAGGTGCTGATGCTACAGTAATTAAAGACACACACATTTAATTAAAAAATACAGATTCCTATAATAGAGTTGGCAACATTATAGCTAAACTAAACCAAGAGGAATGCAATCACACACTTGTGAAACGCAATGTAAATATTTAGATATTAATATAGTATTTAATACTCCTATGTCATATATTTCTAATCACTCATAGTTTTGAAAAATAATAAAACTGCGTGACAGTGAATTACGCCATTTGCAGAGCATCACACACACGGGGATTATAGGTCAGAGCTGGAACTCAGCAACATAGCGTGGGTTGCCAGCAGCCGGGGCTAGGCAACTACCCTTTCACTTTTCTTTTAAAATTTTGTGCACCTATTAAAATATTGCGCCCCTAAAAATGCCCCCTAAGAATTTTGCAACTGGGGCAACGGCCCCTGTGGCCTGCCCCACACTACGCCACTACTGGAACTTATAGACATCAAAACGGAAAGGGATTCCGCAGTGGGCAGGAAAAGAAAGTCGCTCATAGGACGAGGAAAGATAGGGTCAGTGGTGATGGGAAAAGAGGCTGACAGACAGAGAGAGACAGAGAAAGAGAGAAAGAGACATGGAGGCACACAGACAGGCAGATACAGGGTGCACAGCGGGATTGCCTAGAAGGAGATGGCCCCAGAGATTTAGGAGAAAGAGTAAGAGAGATAGTATGGGCAGGCAGAGAGATGGAGGGTCTGGCTAGGGCTGAGGACCAGCCACTGACGAAAACAGTAAGTGAAGACGTACAAAGAGGTGAAATTGAGAAAGGCATGGGGCTGAATTAGTTGGACAAACAAGTAGGGCGTGTACAGGAGTCTGCCATATGTTCTCCCCCCAAATGCTGAATTGAGAAAGGCAGGGGGGCTGAATTAGTTGGGCAAACAAGTAGGGCGTGCACAGGAGTCTGCCATGTACTGTCCCCCCAAGTGCTGAACTGGTTGCTACTTGCCATGTTGATTCTGCGGCATCATAATGGCTATGCCGGTCTAGCCTCAGAACAAGCGGGCAGCCCAAGATTGTAATCTTGTTGTTGTGGGTCTCACAACCATCTTTCCCTTTTAACCCCTTCACTGCGGCGGCTATTCCGCCGCAGTGCTAAGGGGGCTGGGGGGGTGCGCGGCGGGCGCATGCTGGTGACTTAACCGCTCCGTCACCAGCCGCGGTTGAGCTGTGCTCATGACGGAGCGGTTCCGTCACGGCCCCGCCCGCTCAATGGAACGCTCAGCGCAGGCTCGGAATCCGCGCCGCGCAGGCGTTCCGAGCAGGCCGTTACGGAACCGCTCTGTCATCAGCACAGCGCGACCGCGGCTGATGACGGAGTGGTTCCGTCACCAGCAGGGGAGGGGTTAACTAGATGTAATCTTCTATTGTAACATGGTGATACACTCAAGCATTTGGAATGCAATAGGTCTCGCATTTACAAGAGTTTACACTATTGGCAATGTAAATGACAAGGCCTTTTATTTATGTTTTAAAAACAAAAACATAAATAAAAAGCACTGTCATTTACAGTGCTAATAGTTCAAGCTCGGGTAAATGCAAGACCTGTTGCATTGCAGATGCTTGTTTGAAAACCCAACTATCACAGAAGATTGGAGCCCGGGACTGCCAAGTAATATGCTGTCGTTTTTTTGCTAAACATGGCGAGTGCCTGGAGGCCTGCTCAGAGATTAAACTCACAGACGCACTCCGCAAGTCACAGGGCCAAGGAAGGCTTCCACAAGCTTGCGGATGGGGCATTGTTCTAACAAAATACGTGTCACGAGAGGAGGGTGTGGGAATCCGAGCAGGGACATAAAGCATCCCTTACCCAGCCTCTCTGACAGGTGTTAGTGTGCCGCAGTGCAATTTGTTTAGTTACAGCCATAACCAGTAATGGGCAGACATTTTATACGTGCCCATATGGCAGCTCTGAAAGAAAGCTGTTATGCTTTTATAAGTAGGGCTGTGCCTGCGCGCGGGGAGCGCCGCCACATTCCACACCAAAAAAAGAAAAAAGAAACAAAAAACGGCTTTCCGTATTTTTGAACGAAGAAAAGCACGCGCCCGTGTTATGAACTGTGCAGAACAAAAGAAAAGAAATACTTAAGGACAATTACTTAGAATGCCGCTAAGGATGGCCTCGGAGATAATCTATTTCGGAGCTTTTACCTGCGCTTTATACCAGTCAACCTGCGCTTTTAAAAAAGATGTCTTAAATCCCCCCTGAGGTTAAAATGTGTTTTTATTTTTTAAGTGGGGAAAGTGTTTTTTCAGGAAGCTTGGTGGTTCCACACACGTCATTGTTTTGCAAGAAGTTAACGGAATAAGCTGTCACTAAACACTATGCTGCCCTGGAAAGACCTCAAATATAACTTGGAAGAATCACTTTTTTTTGTTCAGTGAGGAAAAATTAGCATTCCTGTGTAATTCAGTATTGGGTCTCCTCAGAGCGAGGACTACAATTACTCTGCAGAAAGCACCGAGCCAAGGGGCCTGCAGTCTCTTTGAGTTAATTGTCATAGTTCTACATCAGATTTTCCTCTCAGCCAATGTCCAACGCTCCAGGGGCCTCATTTATGAAAAGTGACACATCCCTGCGTGAAAACAGCGATGCGTCACTTTTCACTGCGCACTCCTTGCGACACCAATGATGCGTCATATTTAATGTATGACGCATTATGTCGCAAGGACTTACAGATACGTCAGTATTTCTGACGCATCTGTAAGCGCAAAAGTGACGCATTGCTGGAGTGTGTCACAAAAGTGACGCAACTCCAGCAATGCGTCCTTTCACATGGGGAAAGCCCCATGTGAAAGGGCTTGCGTCAGTCTTACGCCTGCTGTGAGGCAGGCGCAAGATTTTGACGCAACAGCATCCTAAAAGTGACGCAGTGAAATCTCATAGATTACACTGCGTCACTATTACGAGGCTTTTTGCGGGGGAACGCCCCCTCTGCATACATTATACCTGACGCAGGTATAATGTGGCGCAGGGGTTTAAAAAGTGACGCATCTACCTAGATGCGTCACTTTTTAAATATGGCGCAACAAGGCGCATTTTGTACGCCGCTGGTGGGTCACAAAAAGTGACGCACCAGCGGCGCAAAACTGACGCAAGGCCTCATAAATAAGGGCCCAGGTCTGGCTAGATTATGCAGTTGTATATATATACCTAGAGTTACGAGTGTTATATAAACATGCCAAGTGTGGGCAATGGCCCCTTTGGGAAAGTATTTCTTTTATCTTCACACTATTGGCTGTTTAATGCAACTTCCCACCTTCTTTTTAGGGGGTTGCATTGAACTGCATGACAAACTGGTTTAAATCTCAAAAGTACAATGAATCATTGCACATTGTATCATTTATTTCGCACTTGCATTGAATACAGAAAGCAAACCTTTTCGTTTTTGTTTTTTTCCACTGCAGAAGCCTTTTTTAATGTATCAGACAGGAATCCTGTGCGAGTCGCAAACACATGTATATTTACATACACACACACACACACAAACGTATAAGTCACACAATCTGCCTAAGAATACAGGCAGGCTCGAATAAAGTTTACCTGCATTAGCATATTAAAGTCAGCCTTATTGGTTTTGCCAATGCTAGTTTTTAACTGAGGGCTACTACTGAAAACCATCAGAAGTTAGACGCTGAATATATCTGAAATAAATATCGAAATGGACTCATCAACTCAAAATGTGGTGTTAAAATATTCCATTACTTTCATTTGTCAGGCATTTACATCTAGACAATGTCAGGGGAGCCCAGTCCATAGCAATGGGATACTAATCAAATACATGTGAATACAAAGGTATGCAAGTATGTTTACAGTAAGAACCGAAGACAATAGGCAGGTACACGGATAATAAACACAGCATCACAATGGGATGGGCGGCTAGTGAAGGGATAAATCTAAAATGTCAGGAAAATTATGATAGGGCGTGTTTGAGATCTTTTCTGAATTGCATTAATAAGGGACTAGACGTGACTTGGAAAGGGAAGTAAACAACGTGCAAAGTGGCACATGCACAACGGAGAAAGGCGCTCGACAGTAGTGGTACCCATGTAGTATCATCTTTATTGTATGCTTGATATCATGTATGAGAAACCACTTGTTCCAGGTTCATTACAGCAACACTTACTATAACCTCTGTTGTCAGCATTGCACTTATAACGAAGGCTTTTGCAGTTTTGGAGGGCCGCAAATACTTATTGGCACCACCCTTCACAGAGGTACTCATGTTGTCAACAACAGAAACATGACAGTGTGAGCAAACTTTTGCCAGAGCAGGAGTCTGGGACATTCAGTTTTACACACACATTGCAAGAGAAAACGGGACTCACAAACCATGTCACAGAGTAGCAACACTGCCAGAGAAGTGTGGCTCAATGGTTAGAGCAGCAGACTCTGATGCAGAGGTCGAGCCCGGGACCAGGGTTCAATACCAGCCTTGGCGGGTCTTGGGCTCAATTTTCGCTGACCTGATAATTCTCGCCTTGGTGCCTATTCTAATCATGGGTCCCACTCTGCAACTCTGTGCAATAGCTTGCTTAATCTCCACAACAGCCCCAACAACGCTAGGATGCCTGGCTTCACCTTGCGGGTGCCCATGAGTGGGCACTTCACATAGAAAAGCCAGGGGCCTCATTTATGAAAAGTGGCGCATCGCTGCGTGAAAACAGCGATGCGTCACTTTTCACTGCGCACTCCTTGCGACACCAATGATGCGTCATATTTAATGTATGACGCATCATGTCGCAAGGACTTACAGATACGTCAGTATTTCTGACGTATCTGTAAGCGCAAAAGTGACGCATTGCTGGAGTGTGTCACAAAAGTGACGCAACTCCAGCAATGCGTCCTTTCACATGGGGCAAGCCCCATGTGAAAGGGCTTGCGTCAGTCTTACGCCTACTGTGAGGCAGGCGCAAGATTTTGACGCAACAGCCTCCTAAAAGTGACGCAGTGAAATCTCATAGATTTCAATGCGTCACTATTACGAGGCTTTTTGCGGGGGAACGCCCCCTCTGCATACATTATACCTGACGCAGGTATAATGTGGCTCAGGGGTTTAAAAAGTGACGCATCTACCTAGATGCGTCACTTTTTAAATATGGCGCAACAAGGCACATTTTTTACGCCGCTGGTGAGTCACAAAAAGTGACGCACCGGCGGCGCAAAACTGACGCAAGGCCTCATAAATAAGGGCCCAGGAAGGGTTCCACAGCGGTATGCGTACAAGCGCCTGAGATACCCCTTCGGGTGTCGATTCGGTGCGCTATACAAATACTACTACATTTAAGCTGAAGATTCGGTTCTGGCCACCAGCATAAAAGGCTAACAAAAAACAAATCTCATGAAAAACAAATTACAGTGCCTAGACACAAAGAAAACCTAATTGATGATTTGCAGAAGAAAACAATAGACACAAAAGCAGGGGACAATTTATATTTCGAGGAAAAGGTGAAAGAAATCCCAAATGGCTATTTTAATATTGTACATCTTGAATAGATAAGAGTGGAATAAGAGCTGAAGTACTCCAATATGACTCTGAATAATGCTTCGGGAATGGTCATACTACAAGATGATGCACTTTATGAATAGCACTTTATCTCGTCTGAAGTTTTGGCATCTTCATGTTTTCAAAGGATGCGATTTTATAATGCTTGACATACTTTAAAAAGAAGTATTTAATCGATCGAGCCCTAAGTAGCTATATTCAATGTGAATTTCATTATTTAAAGATGTAAGGTTCTTATAATGATTCTACTCAATACATTTTTTTTTTTAAAGTGGAAGAAGACAACATGTGCCTGGATACTCTCATGGGTGACAGACAGCGCGGTACAAATCCACCTTACATTACATTACATGCAAACATACAGCTATCAGTGGATATTCTTCAGTGCAGACTGTTTAACGGAGGCCATAACATTCTAAAAGTCATTTTAGGGTTACTGTGCTATTGAATTCACTAAATGAATCTCTATAAGTAAAACAAAATGAACTTTTTCTCAAGCCACAGTGAAACTGGAACAGAGGCACATATGTAGATAAAACTGTACATGCTACTTGAAAGGGTGTAAAGCCACAAAGGATATAACTCAAGAATCACGAATGTCAAACATGTGCATAATGAGCGATCACGAATTTAAAACAGAGACAGGCAGATGACACCAACCAAGATGTTGAACGTAAATCACCTTAACAAACAGCGAAACAGGAGACATGCAGGAAATGAATCTTAAATAATCTGCTTTGGAAGTTAAACACTGAGAATCGAAGAATTTTATGAAGTATGATGAGGTAGAAGATGCAGAACATTGATGGCACAGGTCATTTTAAGACAAAAAAAGTTGATATTGTTTCAGCGAGAACTGACTACGGATACAACTTACATTTTAATGTCATAAACAATACAAGGCCGGGCCAGGTGGTTCAGTGGACAAATGCACCCACTGCAGGGACCTGTGTTAGAAGTCATGGCCATAGGGTCAAATCCGATTGGGCCTGCATAACCCTTCATCCTTCTCAGGTAAAAGTTGGAGAACAATAAACTTGTAATTCAATGCAAAGATACCTTTCTACTTGAACATAAACGATACACATTTGCATTCTTATTGTATGTCACATTCTGTCATGAATCTCTGTATAACGGATGACTTGTATATATATATATATATATATATATATATATATATATATATATATATATATATATATATATATATATGTGTGTATGGAGGTACAAAGTACAAAAAAAAACTCACTGACGGAAGCTGCATTGTGGTGTTAATACAAATGGACAACATATTGCAATAAATGAATGACCTAAAGAGGCTTTGCTTCTAAAGGATTGCCTAAACAGCAAAATAAACTTTTGCCCAGTTCTCTAAACATCCTTACACTGTAGCAGAACCACTTTAAGACAAGCTCTGACTGCTAAACACACTGCTTGCTATTTCAGTCTACTCCCCTTCTTCACTTACTTCCATGTCAATGTTCCTCAGTCCTTCCTTTCCCACCCATTGTTTCCTCTGCCCTCTCCCACATTAGCCAACCCGCCCTATTAATGTTGTTAGTGTTCTACAGTGCTTAAAAGCAGTAATTAGCTACATATAGCGCTGCATAACTAAATGGGAAAACATTTAATCTTGCTACAAAAAAAGACCGCCTTGCATTGTTTTGTACTGCTTAGTACTGTGCAGTAATTTATGGAACTGTATTGAATAGACATAGTTAGCTCCTTGTTGTTCTAAAAATCTAAAGAATAGGGTCCTACGTCGCCTTTAATGTTTAAAATTGTTCAACATTTCTCTATAACGGCTTGGATTTAAAAAAATTGGTGTGTAAAATTCATTCTTTACAGGATCTATTGCAGAGAAAGCCAGCTTTCTCAACAGCAGTGATAGTTTCGGATTTTTGAGACCACTTTATTATTCAGTAATCTAGGCTTTTCTGTTGCTTTCAAAGTTTATGACACGTTTTTTGTACCTTTGGAGGTCATTGGGCATAAAAGACTACTGGGGTGCCCTTCGAAAATGCTTGATCTCAGGACTAGTGTCTCACCTCATTCCTGAAGCAACACACGCCAGGATCAGGCCCATCCATTAGTCAGCAGTATGGTGGAGCACTTTAATCTTCTTCTACCCAGTATGTTTGTGGTCTTATGGAACAATCAACATTCACAACAGACCAACACTAACACCGGAAAGCTACTTAATTTCAAAATGTGGCACTTGGGCCACCACAGTGATTTGACCATGCTGTGTAACCTTGTAGTGTCAACACCTTTCATGTAATAGAAATACAGTTACAGGATCTTATCTTGGGTTCCTTCCAATATCTTTGGGCAGATACACAAAGTGTGTGCCCTGACTCCTTAGTGTACCAACAGTTGTTCTGAGATGAAATTGGGCCTTTTCCAGATATCACAGAGTCAACTGCAAAGATGCCAAACAGAACACCGAGATGGAGAAAATGTGTTTATTCCACTCAGAAGAGACAAGTCAACTACTACCAACTTGCCCAAGGCAACATGCTTCTACAAACAGTAATAACATCTCATAACAGCGAGCAGCAGAAATGCTAGTCATTCTTGCCATCTGGATTTTTATTGCTCTCTTTTGGTTTGTACAAGCAGTGGGGTTATATGACTGGGTGCACTGACTGAATCATGATCACACCTCATTCCAAGCACACATGCAATCATTACCATATCAAAACATCCCCTAGAGTAAAATCAACTCATTAACTCCACTTAGTGGTCTGATGCACTCACTGCAGAAATCTGGGTGTAACTTGAAGGTCAATGGTTCAAATCTAGATGAATCAATGCACCCCTTGATCTCCTTCAGGCTGATCAATTGAATACTATTAAATTAGGAAATATTAAACATCTCTATTTACAGTGCTATGAAACCGCAAAATCTAAGTTCTATGAAACCTCAAAATCTGTAGTGGCACATGCTACATACACAAAAGCACAAGTTCTTTGTTATGATTATGTTTGACAAGCAATGTGAAGCCGGTTGGCTTTCCAAAAAGATGCATTAAATGTGAATATCAGAGATAAGATCAATGAAATGGGATGTTTAAAAGGGATACATTCGAGGAGCAGTATGAAAAATTGCGAACAGCGTGTTGTGTGGCTGCCAGCACAAACGCTTTCTGCAGGAGTCACTTGGCACCAAGGATGATGGCAGCAAAGAGAAAAGCAGCAGAAAGTAGAAGCGTCTGTGGGTCTCAAGAAGAAAAATACCTTGGCCTGGCAGACATGTTCAGGGCCAGAATGGCCATGTAGCTACTCTGGCATTTCCTCAGGAGGCTGCAAACTAGGGGGGCTGCTTACTCGGAAATATGGGCTACCATGACCAATTAAAGTGTCAACATCCTGTAGTGGGCTGGTTTGACTATTTTTGCCAGGTATTCGTTTCCAGTCGTGGTCTGATGGCGTTGTACACAATTAGGCTTGCGGTTTGCGATCACACCCAAATAACCATAGCACAAGGTTACACATTATGTTTACTAACTGTTAAGACATTATTTAAATATGCTGCATACTATACATGATTCTGATGTAGACCATCTTTTCTTCTTTTTTTCCAGGTCTCGAGTATCTATTTTCTTTCTTTTTACCACAACCCATATGCTTTCATCTTCTCTCACTCGAAGGTCCTGATTACGAGTGAGGTAGACTACAATTACAATATGGAATTCCGCTACTGCTGATCCTGACTGGCATGATGTTCCTCGGTTTCCTGGGTGCGGAAACACTGGCCCCAACAAAATCGCATTAAGCTCTAGTTGCAACAGTAATTCTATCCAATGGGAATCTCCGCATGGAATTCCACCTAAAACATAATTAGGGGCTATATAGCTCCTCTGTTTCCATCTCCCTTGTTCTCTGTGCTTACTTCTAACCACTTTTCCTTCCCATCCATCTCCTACACTTTTCAGTATCTGAATGTGCTATAATTGTGCAATATACTATTAAAGATTAATACATTGGTAAAGATGTTCATATTTATTCTCAGAATCCTCACTCCCAGAGCCGGCACTCCCATAAAGCTAAATGAGGCAACAGTCTTAGGGCATCACTACTAGGTGACAGTCAATTACAATAAATGGCCTGAAAAATGGGCTTTTATAAGGGAATGTAGGGCCTCATTTAGAGTTTTGTGGGTTGTCTGCTGTCCGCCAGGAGGGCAGAGGAATAACCTCCGGTTCTCTGGCAGACTACCCTCGCCGTCTTCAGATCTATTCCACTGCCTGACAGAGATCTCTTTACATTCAAAGGAGTAGCTGCTCTTGTGGCTCCTATGAAGGCATTGTAGGTTTGCTGATCTGCTGCCATGCTTCATGCACCAACTTAGTAAACATTTTTGTTTTACAAAAACAAACTTCTACAGAAGGAATTTGTTTTTGTAAAACAAAAAAACTGAAGGCACTGACACTCCGGGAGTTTTTTCTCAGGGTGTTGGAGGAGTTTTGCATTTTTTCGGATGGGATAGCAAGGTTTACCAGCCTTTACTTAAATGTAGCAGGCAGACTTGAGTACCCAGTCCGCCAAACTCTAAAAAAAACCACAAAAATGACTACAAATGCAAAAGCACCGCTCTTGACCATGCCCACCTACCTTTATGACAGGAATAACATCTCTTTACTTGTTAATAAATTGGATGTGGCAATATTAAAATGACACAACACCTAACATAAACATATTTCCTTCAAAAATCTACTAGCCCAACTGTATGAATGGGGCCCAGGCCTGCTCAACAAACGAATATTACTACTACACGCTTTCCTTCTGCTACAGAGAAAGATTGTCTCGAGGGAGTTTTGGAGTTTTACACACTGCACCCCTTCTAAGTCTTGAACAGAAATATGGCTGGAGCAGAGTTTAATTGCCTGAAAGATCTGCATAGTTATGTGGGAGCCCTTTTATGAAGTGTGACGTTGGCGACGAGGATCAGCTATTTCTTAAAAGGCCAGATTGATTGCTGCCATTTCTTCATTCCCAGATTTTTGGCTCCTGTCCAGGTCTAATAAGAGTGCTTTTCACAAATCCCAGCCCACTATAAAAGAACAGTATTCATCGTAAGCCAAACAGCTAGGACCAGGAGGCAGGCTTTGAAGGGCATAATAGCATAATTGAATTCACAGGGTGCTTTCTGGTAAAAGTGATATGTTGCATCAATAATATCATGGACACTTGACACAATTTTGTACGTGCAATTTTGGACGGGTAGAGCACAAGGGGCCTGATTCACAAAGATAAACTTAGATGTTTGGTCTAAACTTAGACCTCCGCCTGAGTGCGGACATAAAGATAGCACTCGTAAAGGCCCTTTGTGACTTCCCAAAGTCGTAAACTTAGACATTTGATTTAAGTTTACCTTTGTCAATTGACCCTAAGTGAGCAGGGTTGTTGGAAGTTGTAAAGTTCTGACTATATTTGATACTATATTTGATACTGAAATACTTAGACAACCATAGCATAATAACATCTTTTTTTAAAAGTAGATAAAACTTATTATCGTTACAATCTGTACAAAAACTGGGAAGAATTGTGAACTTGGATATATTTATCTAGCAGAGCTTGATCAAATCATTGATGTATATATTTTAACAAAACCAATTTGAACTAATAATAGTGTGCAGAATATTATATAAAATTATGCATCCTTTTGAGTAGTTGTTAATGCAGAAAACCTTCTTTAGCTAGTTGATTATTTTACAAGATTGTGAGAAATTATTTCTTTTAACTTCTATACATGTAAAACATCGACGGTGAGAAAACATTGTGCTTTAGCTTATATTGAATGTTTTTTATTTTTGTATAGATGTGTCAATATTTATAAAAATGTAACTGTAATTAATTTGTAAAAAAATAAGTTGAACATTTTTCGGCTCATAAACTGTCTGTAGTTCTTGTGAATACTACTATGACTATCTGCATTTCTGTTTCTGTATTTGGATTTTCTTATTGAAATCGTGAGTCTTGCACTTCTTGTAAGAGATCTGAGAAAATATCAGTGAACATGCAGCCAGTTTCAAAGTTGCAGGGGAAACTGTTTTAAAGTTTGAAGTGAGAATTGGCATGTCCATTTCAGAGACAATAAACACTCCTTAAAAAATACTGGCAGGAAATAAATTCTGCAAGGCATAGATTTAAAAAATAAATGGAAAGCCCCTGAGCTATTATTAGGCCATTATCGGATCGACCTGAGAACTTCACTAATTTGCTAAACTTTGCACAGCCTTCCTTACAAACGAGTTCATGTAACATAGAACGTGTTTATAGTCCTGAATGGCCACCTTATTATGTAATGTATTTCAGATGGAGAAGGAAACAGCAGATGTTTTGCAATTGAGTTAAAATATCCACTCTATCATAGCATTAAAGGAATTGGTGATTTAAAAGCAAACATTTGTGTTGTGTTCAGAACTATGCGACGTGATAAAACACTATACAACTCACATTTTACTCAGCAATTTAAATTCTAAAAGTGACAATGTTGTGTAAAGGTTCATTATTTTCATTTTTTCGCATTGCTCCTCCCCCACCTTCATTAAAGCGAGGGAGTAAATAGCTTTGTATTCCATGTCTATATTGAAGAGTACAATAATGACTATGGTTTGTTTGATGGAGGGTAAAGAAAGAGCTTTAGATCGACTGATAATTAGCTCATGCTTGTAGAAGGGGAATCATATACATGAAACTTTATCAAGTGGATAATATTGACCTACTAAAATATTTACTACATCGCTTACCACTATATTATCCATGTATATATTTACTATTTTAACTCCACTTCTGCTTACCTTGACTATCCCTAATTAAGACTAAGTAGAGGATGAGGTAGTTTTCTCCTGTGATTTTACTTATGCAATATTGTGGTTGTATATGTCAGAATGAGTAATTAGAGGTGTAGAGAGATGACGGAGGCCAGAACATTTTGTTGTGGACATTTGATTGTTACTATGTTTTTTGCTTATGGAAAACAATTATAGTATTTCTACGCTGTCACAGAAAAAAGAAAAGTTCATGAGTTGAGATAACACCACCAACATTCCCACAATGTTAAGTAATGTGAAATATGTTGTAAGACTGTGGGAACTTACACAAAACATTGGTGTGACCAACTGTTTTTTTAACAGAGATTGTACATGACACCCATAAATCGATAAATGTCACTACGTTAGACAAAGTTTCACATTCCCTCATGCCTAGGGTATTTTTTTTTAACCTTCCAATTTGACATTTCACATACATGAGTCTTCACAAAATGGCACTCAAGGTGTTCTTATTGTGCTTACTTATTTACTCTGATTTGTAAAAGGTCTACAGATCCACTTGACACAATGGTGTAATGAGACTTGAGCGGGCCCCCCGCAAAGTACATGAAGGGTGGGGGGGGGGGGGGTCCCACACTCTGGACCCAGTCAGGAGCTCTCAGGCCAGGAGCCTGCTGCATGGTGTCAGAGGGGGCCTCCTGAAGCTTGAGGCACCCCCTCCACCGCAGTGGGCTGTGGGAGCTAATGTTACGCCACTGACTTGGCGTTCTGAGCTTCTTTTGTATCGAGCTAACGATTGGGCCATTTATCAAATGAGAGAACACCACATCGCCTACTTTTTCCCATTTCCAGCAAGCCTTGTCAAGGTGAAAAAAAATGGATGCAGGCCTGTGGAATTAAATTTTCAAAATGTCATATAGAAAACCCGAGAGAATAAATACATTTCCGTTCAGTAATGAAATGGTCATATATTGTACTATGTAAATTCAGACAGACAACAAGTTATGATTAACTTGGCATTTTCATTATTTAATATTTTTGACCAGCATGCTACTGTAGTTAAATAGAATGCAAATGTTTTATATTGAGATATGCATTTAAACATCAACCATGCGGTTGAATCACATTTTGTCTAGGAGCGAGAGAGCGCAGTTGCATTTAGTGTTAAAATATACAACAAGTGACTTCACAATGCAGACACCTTATTTCCGGCTAACCGCAATAACACACTAAGAACCAGGAAAGGTCCCACAGTTAGGAAGAAATGGGGATCAGACTGGTAATGTACAAGTTAAATTACCAGTAAATGGTTATATATAGGAGAAGAGGCAGGTTGGGTGTCTGTTGAACTGACAGCCTCTTGGAACTGTGAGAACATTTACCCACTTCCGAATGTGTCGATATTTGAGAGTATTTTACAAAACCAGGTACATTTTGAATCCCAGGCATAAGTTATTTGCAATGTGCAGTAAATACTTTTGATTCCGAGTTTTCCAGGGGTGGGGGGTGATTGGAAACTACTTGTGGAAACTGGTGTTTACGACACCTATTTCCCCATGTATCAGAGTCTTCTTCACATTGTATCTGGATCCATTTTGGCATGTTTGACCTGCAAGAATATATCTGGTGAAAATTGCAAAAGTTATAACCCTAAACCCAAATTAATCCCATCATTTTTCTAATTGTGTTAAAAACATCTCAATTGCCGTCAGATACCTTCAATGGGAAAACGATAAAGTTATTCCACTGGTCCATGCTTCAGGTTTTTACATGGCTTAAGTACACATCAATAACTGCTGTCACTGCACTCAGAAAATTAAGCATGTCATCAGAAACCCACAACTAACGAAAACAACTGCAGATCTAGGTAACCTGGTGGATTTCAAGCTATATCAGCCTCGCTTCAATTCAGATGTTCTTAAAACTGTGGTAACTTCACAACTCTTCACTCACCTGGAGGCAACAACCTCCTACGGATCATTCAGTCACACATAAGTCCTCAGAACTGGATCATGTGTTCAGTATCAGCAGCCCTGAACATAAGGCCGCCAAAATGTCAATATAAAAGTAGGTGAAGACTAGTACATTTGAGATTACCAAATAGGGTAGATTACTGTTCAACAGCTTCCAACTAAATATTAAATCCCTCAGACCAGACACTACACAGCTTTTTTTTTTTTCACCGTTTTTTTCTGTTGTTCCACTCTGCATCCCACTCTTCGCTCCAATTAGGATTATCTTGAACTTCCCAGCTGGAGGAGGGTTGAGTTGGTACAATAAAGTATCCTGTGGCACCCAAGGGGAACATCCATTACGATGGGGTGTTTACAACGCACTACCATTACAACGCAGGTTTTGCAACGAAAGTCGTTACCACAACTTGCGCTGGAGGGCGCTCTAGGCTAAGGAATAGTAGATTTACTATTCCAACACCTTCCCTACTGTACGTAGGCTGGTGTTGGAATAGTACATTTTACTATTCCTAAGTTCAGCACCCTACAGCGCAAGTCGTGGTAGTGCGGTGTAAACACCGCGTTGTATTGACATACAACCGGCACCCAAGCCATGCCACTGCTGACAACATCAACATTGTCTTTGTTTCCATGGCCAGGTGCCTAAACTAGCTAGCAGCTGATTTGTCCTCCCAGAGAATCACATTGCCGGTGCCTTGTTGAGTCAAGAGCAGTGCAATTGGTAGGACATGATTTTGTGCTAAGTAGTTTATTTAATAAGCCCTTTCTTTGCATTTCTGGCACTTCCGTGGTCTTGTGGCATGATACACACTTACATCTACAACTTTAAATAAAATGTGTTCAGAGGATTTAAAAAGGGGTGGATGTACCTGCCTGTGGTGGACTTTGCCACAGACTGTATAGCCAAAGTAGTTAAGTGTCCACACCATGCGTGTATCAGGAAATTTAAAGAATTATGCATTCAAAGAAACTGCTTACACAACAAGCTATGCAAACCAATACACATAAAAATCATTATGTGAAAAGTGTTATGCATGTTTGGCATCCTACCAGAAATTAATTTGAGTCAATAACGAAGAAAATTTGATGTCATAGGGAAACTGACATTGTCTTTAAATTAAAATAGGAACCCTGGAACCCCGGAAAGTTGTACCCTTGTGTAAAGAGCCTCTGCTAGGTGAAATATTCCCATATGCATTTTCCATGCTACAGTATGAATGTGTGAATCAATTAATCAGTCAGTAGAGGAGGGCACAAAGGAATTAACGATTACAAGATGAGTTGAATTTGTACAATACCTAATATAAATCCATATTATACGTATTAGAATCTACATTCAGAACCCCACCATTTTGTGCTCAGGCACACCATAATAGTCATAAATAAGGTCAAAAGCAGAATACTTTACTAAAGAGGATTTTCTGCAGTAGTTAGCTAGATGCTTGCCTGGCATTCTGCATACACATTCTGTGCTACCGCAAATTTGCTTTCAAACGCTGCAGGTTTCATCTATCATGTCAGGACCCTGGGCATTCTGGGAAGACTACAGATTTTTTGACACATGTTATAATGACATTCATGATGCAGATGTTCATGTCAGAATCTCAGCACGCCTGCATGCAAGGCTAGGAGGAAAACACAGCAAGATTAATAGACCATACTGGATAAATACAGTAGAATCTGGTTCTTTGCAGGCCACAGTGCACTGTAGCAAGATTCCATTCTGTGAAACAGATCAGCAGTTCTTAGTCATTGCTGTCTTAAGTACATCTGAGAATAATGAACTAGCTTCAGACACTTCTATACTCTCATCTTGTTCTTGTTGCTGTACTTGGTCAGTAGCGCTTTGAGACCTGTCGGTGAGTTGGCGCGATACAAAACCCAGTTACAAATTACAAATTACAAATTACATGTTGAACAATAGGAAAGGGTATTTCATTTGAATTTCTTTGGGAGTTTTTAAAGAATAGATAGCACTTTCTCCCTAAGCATTCAAGTACTTTATGAAGGTTTTTACATGCAATCAATCAGCAGTACAAAGAAATCCAAAACGAGCCTCCAAAACAAGTTATGGGGCAGTGGATACCCACCATTCAGAGTACTCTTTTCTGTCCAAATGTGGCATGACATTTCTGCAGCAGAAATTTCCCATGGCAATTTTACCCCCAACATGAGACTACTGTAACTGTATTCTCATTAAATTTTGGAAGTTTTTCCTTGCCATTGCAACTCTTTCTCTTTAATAGGAACACATTGTGCACATTTCTAGATTGGGACTCTTCCTACAAGAGGCAGGTGATTCTTTACAAACTTAGAAGCTTGAGGGTATTCACCGGTTTCAGTGGATATCCCCCAGAAACATAAACAGAATAGCTCCAAAGCAGGAGGTTGCTTCTGAATAACAAAGGACTAATGACCCCACACTCTGGGAATCTTCTTCTAGAGAGTGTGGGGTCATTATCCCTGTACCTAAAAGCCACTTTTCTTGGCAGTTACGAACGACGAAAAAAAGGCAACGCACTGGCCAATCTAAATAGGGTGGGAAGTCTAATGTCCTTTCTCTAAAAAAAACGAATCTGTTGGACCTGAAGAAGAAGTATTCCATGGACACATCCAGCAGGAGCTTTGTTGACAGCGCATTTCCGATGGAGCTTACCTTCCGACAAACTGTAGATTGGGCCCAAATTATCTCTACCTACCACATAGACTATGTGTATTTATTTTATTTATTTATTTTATGTGCTTTTATAGCGCCTGAATAAATCCCCGAAGGGGTATCTCCGTGCTTGTGCTGGATAAGGAAATTTGTACCATGCCTGGTCATTTACAGAGGTAGTGAGTCATGAGCTGCTAAATTAGTAGTAAAAAGGTGAGTCTTGAGGGTTTTACGAAAGGATAAATGGTTGGTGATGAGTTTGAGTTTAAGGGGAAGGGAGTTCCAGAGAGCGGGTCCTGTGTGTGCCAGAGCACGACCTCCCTGACGAGATTTTTTTATTTTAGGGACCTGTAGTAAATGGAGATTACTCGATCGAAGTGATCGGCCTGGAACATAGGGTTGAAAAGCTTTAGTCAGATATTTGGGGCCCTTTCCTGTCAGGCATCTATGAATGGTACACAGAATTTTGAACTTCGTGCGTTGCCGCACTGGCAACCAGTGGAGCTTGGCTAGTAGAGGACGGGAGGGAGTTCTAGATGGAACATTGAGGGCTAACCTCGCCGCCGTATTTTGGACTACTTGCAATTTGTTTAATTGGCCTTCATTAGTTGACAATAGAAGGCCATTGCAGTAGTCCAATCAACTGATCACTAGTGCCTGGACTAGGGTTTTCCTGTGACTATCAGGTATATAGGGGAACACCCTTTTCAATAGTCCAATGGCCCTAAAGCATGTGCCAGCAACTTGGTTGACATGATGTTTAAAAGTCAAGGCTTTATCGAATAACACCCCCAAGTTTTTGACAGTCTGCTTTGGGACAGGAACTGGTCCTAATTCTGTGGGCCTCCACTCCCCAGACCACAATGTTGCCGCCTCCCCGAACAGTAAAACTTCCGTTTTGCCCACGTTGCATGTAGGCAGTTCTCGGCATCCATCTTGACACGGCCCTCATGCCTTCTGCAAAGGATTTTTGCAGGGCAGGTGTAAAAGTTTTAAAGGGGAACAGAAGCTGGGTGTCGTCAGCGTAGGATATCGGGGTAAACCCATATGGCCTCACTAAGTCGGCCAGGGGGGCCACATACACATTAAATAATGTGGAGCTAAGGCATGAGCCCCGTGGCACACCCCTGGTGAGCTCCCTGGAGGTGGATTTATGGGAGCCCAGCCTGACTTCTTGAGAGCGGCAGGAGAGGAAGCTTTCCACCCAAGACAGGGCTGCACCTCCCAGCCCTACATCCCTCAGACGGTCGAGAAGCACTTTGTGAGACACCGTATCGAAAGCAGCAGACAGATCCAACAGCACCAGAATCATAGACCCCCCACTATCCAGTGTCAACCTGATGTTATTGGTCACTTCTAGTAGGGCCGATTCGGTGCTGTGGTTTGGCCTGAACCCAGATTGAGAGGGGTCCAGGCCTTCTGCTGCCTCGAGGTGATTCGATAGATGGGTGTTCACGTGCTTCTCTGTCATTTTACCGATGTAGGGTAGGAGGGAGATGGGCCGGAGGTTGGAAAGATCTGTCCAGGGGGAGGCCGATTTCTTCCTTATAGGGTTTACCACCGCTATCTTCCATTCCCTCGGGACTTGTCCTTTCGCCAGTGAGGTATTCCTAACTGACTGAATGGAGGGTCCCAAGATGGAAATCAAAGGGGCCACCATTTTAGCAGGAAGGTGATCATTAGGGGAGCCAGTTTTCATGTGGTTAATGAGGAGTGGAAGATCTAAATCACTGACTGGTGGAATTGTAAGAAAGGTGTTTTTATTATGTGCAGAGGATATACATGGGGGGGAGGGCCGGGTTTCTGTGCCTTGAGAAGCAATGATTTTATTGTAAATCAAATTTATTTTGTCCTCAAAGAACATGGAGATCTCATCGCACAGTGTCTGTGAGGCATGTATCCCTTCTTCACTCTTTTTCATCAGTCGAGTTCTACCACCAATCGCCCCCCCGCCCTCAAAGGTACTTCCAGGAGCCAATCAGATCTAAAGATGAAGAGTGAAGAAGAGGAACAAACTTAAATACAAGTTCAGGCCAAGATCCCATTCAGAGTTAGAAGCCCCATTTTCCATCTTATGCTCTGAGCTCTCATGGCCATGAGGAATACTGAGGATGCTTTAGCCAGTCAGATTTCTGGATTGTTGCCCATCTTAAATGAACAGTACTACGTCACGTTCAACATTACCAGGTGCACTAGAAGTCGTGAAGTTGCATTCACCAACATTTTTCAAGTTAAAAAATTCTCACCAGTGCTAAAAATGGCACTGCTGATTTTCTGCAGTCACTGGTGAGTAAGCAGGGTGTGGGACAGCTGGGAATCAAAGAGGCCCCAATGTCCCCCAATAAATTATACTTCTCTGGTTACCCCATGATACCCCTGATCTGAATCCACCACAAAAGTAAACGTTGCCTCAGGTTGGAAGAAATCTCTTACGCACCTGCTGGAAGTCGCAGAGGGTGTGCAACAAAGTGGCGTAGGTAGGCCTTATGCTGCCCGTGGTGGCCCCTGCTTTTGCCGCAAATGTAAGAAGGGGGGGTGCTGGAGACTCTTGCGGCCGTCGCCCCCAAAACTTGTGCCGCCTGGGGCGGACCGTCCCCCCACCTACTGGTGTAACAACCCTTGTCATGCTGCCCCTTCCAATTCTGGGGAACACACTTTCCAAAATTTCTCACCAGTACCATTCCTGAGTGGGTTTTTATCTGACATCACAACATGAACCTTACTTAAGAAGTTATGTGTGTGTTCTTTGTGCGCATTTAATCAAATGAAAACTAGCGAATAATCCTGGAAAACCTTACTCAGAGCCGGTCCGAGGCCTTCTGAGGCCCCGGGCGAAAGGGAAGATGTGAGGCCCCTCTAAGTGCCTTACTGCCTGCGCGAGTGCGCGCAGCGCTTTTCCTGCATTTTATATCAGCCCCTCTGCTCTGCGGTCTACTCTGCGGGGCCGGCGGCGGGGCCCCCTGAACGCGAGGCCCTGGGCATCTGCCCATACCGCCCATGCCTAGGACCGGCCCTGACCTTACTGCGAGCCTATGCTGTGTATCCATTGCATGACAGCTACGCCTCACCATCCGTAGTCTTATGAAGCCTGGGGTTAAAAATAGGAAAATCCTTCAAGGTAAAGTATAAATTATGCCGTTCATTACAGCGAAAACCTAAATAATGTTAGGAAAGTGTGCTGCTTATAAAAAGCACAGAAAGACCTGACAGTGATATTTCATTTGCCAAAACAAAACCGGCCTATATAGTCTGATTTACAAAGGATATTCGCAGAACAGCTGGGCTGCCGAATCCCACAGTGTCTAGTTAGCACAGCACACTCTGCACATTGTCATGCGGGAATTGAGATTTCTGTACCAGCACTCAGTCATAAAACAGAGAAAAATACCAATGCAGTGACCTCTTTTCCTGTGCAGCAAAAAAGCCTAAAGAAACTAATATCCTCTAATATGTAATTTTCTGTAATAATGTACAGCTCCTTTCAGAAAAGTAGTACAATGCCAATTTCCCCTTGCATTCATGAAAAAGAAATACATTTTGAAGAACAGATTGCTGGTTCCCGCTGCAAACATGTCAGTGTAGTGTAGCTGAAAATCCAAAATAATCTGAAACTGTGCCTTAAAGGCCTCTAAAGTACATATCACAGGACAAGCAAAGAAAGCGTGATTGGGAAAGCAGCACACTGAAATTGAAACTGAAGCAAAGTCGTGAAAAATATATAATAATAAAAACGAGCAAGAGTGAGTATATAATTTGTCATTTTTAGGCATCATTAGTAGATACATTTTTGCCTAATTCCCATATGTTTGGACGTGAGTAGTTTGCATAAACATTTTGTCTCTCTATGTTGCATATTTTAGTAAACTTTTCATCCTCTGCAGCAAAAATGGCATGAGAGAACTGTGAAAAAGATATTCACATATTCACTGATTCGAGCAATTTTTTTGCGGGACCAGTGTCCCAACAGTAGGTCACATGGCTTTTTGTGCATAAGAGATGTGTGAGCAATTTTCCCACTGATGACAGACAAAATGAATTTCAGGTAATGTACATAGTTGTCGCAATAATTATGTGTATTATGCAAGAGGGAAAAGTCCCCGATTGCTCCGCCTCTACATAGGAGCTACAATACTTTGTCGACGAGGATGTAGTCTCGAGGTCGTTTTACTCAAGGATGGTCACCCAAACCAAAAGGGTTTTGAATAGTCTGGGTTAGTTTAATGAGGAAGGATGGTTGGAGAGCCTTGCAGCAGTCAACCACAGGTCACTGAAGAGAACCATAGTGATCCGAGACTCCAATGGGACACAGTTTGTGCTACTGTCATGACTAGAGCACTGGCGTAGCTAGCCCTAAGGCAGCGGTCCCCGCTTTTGCCGCCCTTCGGCAGCCCAAGTGCAGAGGGGGTACTGGAGAGAATTGACGCCCGCCGAGATAGCAGGTAAGAGTGAAAAGAGGCTGCGGCCCCCAAAACTCATGCCGCCTGGGGCAGACCGACCCCCCCTACACCCTCACCCTTGCTATGCCACTGGACTAGAGAGGGGTCTGAGCATGGGAACAGAATAATTTGAGGTCTCCTGCCTGCAGAATATGATCACCTCAGAGCTGCAGCTAAGTGTGACAATATATCCCCATCACAGCTGTTGTGTCATGCAATATATGCCTAGTGGTGTTACAAAGCCAGAGTATGGCAGTCCTTGTTACAACGCCAGTTGAATATAAGATTATGAGACTTATTTTGCAAACTAATATAAAACCATTACAGCGCCCATGCCTATGAAGCTAATGCTATTACAGATACTGTATTCGGGATATATCCCAATTTCTGGTACTCTGCCTCAGCATAAGTGTCCTTTAAAGTTAGTCTGCAATGAAAGGCTTCAGGAGTCACTATGAATTCAGAGTTAAACCCAGCAGTTATTCTGCTACAATACATATGCCAATTAGTTAAGATGTCTGAGAACACACATCCATCATTTTGATGTGCTGGAGAATGACATCTCAAAGGTTACCGAGCGTCACAAGAGGTGTCAATCAGAATGTCAGTGTTAGAGAATATACTACAATCAGAGGTGCAGTAGCAGAAAATGTATGTCCATCATAGTCACTGTGCTGTAGACCATGACCAAAGAGAGCCACAGAGAGACTCAAGGTGCACTGCAATTTCTGGATTCCATTTTAAGACAAATGTCTAGGGGGACAGAAAATGACTCTGCCTTTCATGCCACACTCACGTCTACGGTGTTTTAGCGTCATTTTTTGTCCTTAATGTTATTGAGGCATAGAACCGAACAAGGGCTGTCAGGAAAGTGCTCCACCCTGCTTTCCAGGCTTCCACCAATAGCAGCCAGTTTAAGCTCTAAGGGTGTGGACTAAGAGAAAGAGGACCTTTAGAGACAGGGATTCATTTACTGCTACATCAAGGTTCCATGTAAGAGCCAAAAAAGAAGGAAGGGATTCCTGACGTATCTGTCATTCCTTGCGACATGGAGTGCCATACATTAAATACAGTACAACCATTGTGTCGCAAGGAGGGCGCAGTGAAAACTGTTGCATCGCTGATTTATCACAGTGATGTCACTGTTTCCATAAACGAGGCCCTCCATATTTACAAAAAATAATTCAAATTAGATTTATTTCACAGAACATTTTAGTCTCATTTTTGTTTGTCTTTGTTATTACTAGCACCTGTAGGCATCACTCTTTTTAAACTGAGAATATGGTTTCACCAAACCTAAAGATTCTGCTGTTGAGTTCATTTGGCGTTGAGTAGCCAAAGAAGCCCCAGAGCACTCTGCAGATCTGCTGCATCGGCATGCAGTAACAGTTTCAGCTACACAGAAGGTTGGGGGAGGGGGGGGGGGGGGTCAGGAGTACTGGATAAATAGATTAGGCCTAAATATTCAAACGTGGCTCTGGTCCCAACGGAAGAAGGACCACATCGAGATGCCAATGAGACACTTGCACCACCCTGCCAGCAAGGCCATTTCAGCATCTTTAAATTAAGGTATGGCCCCATGAATCAGGCCAATAAAATACGTCTATGTGAGCAGCGCAGTGCGAGTACAAAGGCACATTTTCTGCGTAAGATTCATCATCACCTTATGAAATACACTTCTGCATGGTAGATACATGTCTTGAGACCTTTTTCTGAATGTATATTGTGGTTATAGGTGGGGTTTGATATTTAATTTCATTTGATAGGGTATACAATAATATACTCTCTGTTTCATACTATATATAATACTGTACATAAATCTACACTTAACAGTGATATCTGATTTGTTTCAAATAAATACTGGAAAATCGGCTGGATCCATGCTGCGTTAAAAAAGCGCAATACATCTGTGACTGCTGTAGATGATTCGATAAAAGGTTTATAATGCATAAATAAGATAGAAACATAAGGATAAACATTTGAGAGAAATTGCACAATAAATTTGTAGCTGAGGAAGCAGACACACTGTCTCACAGGAGCATATTAATCCTATTCCCACCTCTCTTCCACCACCCACCTGCATCCATCCCCGTAGTCTTGTGTTTTTCAAAGAGTGTCCCTAGGGACTCAAATGTTACGTTAGCAACAAGCTTTTCAGTCTAGAGTCATCAACAGGTAACAGGGAAGGGGAAGGTTTGTTAAGCAGCTCTAAGTGTAATTGTTCAGTGATATGAGCACTTAACTTCAATTTTACATTTAGAGGCAATTTTGTTCTGAAAAGTGTAAGGGTAGACACAGTGCGCTCAGACAATACTGTAAGATTCCTATCATTCATGTATCTAAAGTCACCCCATGGGAGCCTAGGACTCTATTTGTTTTTTATTCTGTTTTCACAGGCTGCATAGATTTCACCAGGTCCAAAATACTCCAAGATTTCAAGCTCTGCCCATAGGAAAAAACCCTATTTTCTTCAAGTTTGCCCTTATTTAAATTTATTATTGAACATCTATGAATATTTTTTGTAAAAATGTCCACATTTCCTTTAATCCAATTCATAAAGATTTTTTTCCATATGAAAAGTGAATCTTACTATTGGAAATTCAGGTGATGTCTAGATGAGGATAAAGATGCATCTGCTCACAGAAATAAGGTTTGGGAACTGGTACCTGAATGTTTACTATTGTGCTCAATGTTGCCTGCAATAGTAAGTCGTACACAAGATGGTTCAGTATCTCCATATCCAAACCTTTAAATAAAGGGATTTCGTTTTATCCTATCATGGTCATTCTCTGTTCCTGTTATATCGAACGGGTGCATATCTACAACTGATTGGATCCTCCTCGATGACCATGAATACTAGGAGTCAATATATTTCTATTTATTAACATCTAAAAAATAGTCATGTTACTAGGCCATGAAATAATGTAAGACCGTTCCAAGACTACAGCCAGAACGCATATTGTATAGACGCTAGATTTTGATTGGTAAAAGAAAGGCCTGGAGAGGATGCTAAGCTGCGCTTAGCTTTCCTTATTTGAGGAATCAACCTGAAGAGCAGCTTGATGTCACCTTTGGCTGAAGCAAAATTAATAATTTGTAAGACATGCTTTTGACATGAAATATCCATCTCACTCTTCTTTACATAGGTATGTGTTAACCTGGATTCTTCGTTTTCTTTTGCCCCTTTCAGGGCAGGCAGAAAAGGTGGAATGAATTTCCAATAAGTCTCAAATTAATAGGAGGTTGCTTTGTCTCAAGTTGTGCACTATGAGAGTCTTTATGAGATTTGCTGTGTTGGTTGAGGTTCTTGTGGTAAACCATTAGGAAAACCAGGTAGCTGGTGACCATAACATAACATAACTTAAAAATAAATTAAATATGGATCAATGCATCCCTGCTGTTTCCCTGCTAGGGAGTGGGGGTGGGTTGATTATGCCAAACATAAGGCTTCCCTCCTGAAAGTCATACTGTCCCATATAATCAAGCTAGAGTAATGAAGTAATTCAATTCAACTACACAGAAAAGGGAGCTGTCAAAATTTAGCAAAATATATTGTGCAAGATTTCACATAAACAAGTGAATGCGACACTGCCAATGTCTTTCAGCCAGAATGCTTAGAAGGGTTTCGCCAGAGCAGCTTTATTTACTTTCGATAAGTAGTGGACGGACAGATAGACTAAGATTTGATGGAAACTCTGAATGCCAGCTTACACACCTGGTTCATTGTTCACAATCAATTAGCAAAATAACAGCAGGGAATAAAGGATTAGAAAATTATAGGATTTTGAAAGGTAGATTAAACAGGTGGCAATAGTGATCTTTAGGAGGGGTCTGTGGTGTAACTCAATACTCATGGAGCCTCCCACAAAATGTGATGATAGACCCTTAAAATTTCACCTAGACTGGAAGAATTGCAGATGTACAGATGTACAAGTGCCTTAGGCTCAGACATAGAGGCTGCAATGCCCTTATTCATGTTCATTTCAATGAGATAATTTAAACCAGTAAGAAGCATCTGATAAATTAGTAGGATTCTAGAAATGAATTGCTTTGTGCGTTATTACAGTACCACTGATTTACCATTGCAGTATTCAGACAAGGAATGGGGAATGGCATGCAGTGGGTGCCAACACCACAATTCTTCTGCATGTTTTTCTGATTACTTTGCTCCTTTCTGGGCATATTTGTGTCCAAAAACACCATTTTGCTTTTAATCCTGTTTCGGAGTTTTCTGCCAAAACATTATTTCCTGACTAATTGTAAGTAGGGCACCTTGTGGTAGATCATAAATGTCTTATTTATTTTAATTTTTTTGATGCCTCTAAACTTTTACATCATTGAAATGAAGACTACCTTTCATGCAAGATAATAATAATGGAGGTTAGGCAATCAGGCAAACCAAGGCGGTACAAGTCAAATAACTTTTGTGTCAGAATACTGATATCTAAAGAATGTTTCTGTAACCTATAACATACCCTTTTACATCCTTACACTCCAGTTTCCTACCTCTTATTGGGCAGCTGGCAGGAGAACACAACCCCATACTGCCTCACATTCTCCTCGAGGGATTCTTACAATTTCTTTGTCACTAGGGGTATTGAGTCAGCCTCGACTTTTGTACCCTGCAGGTCTTGATCTGGGCACCAATTCTGCTGTATGTGGCTGTGGTCATTGTACTTTGGCACGTTTTGGTGACGTTGACATAGGCAACAACAACAGCCAACTTGGGCACGTAACATAAAAAATTAAGTTTAGTCTAAGATACCATGCTCAGTGTTAAGTTCATATGGCAATGAGCAGCAGAGACCAGCAGGCAATACAAACCTTGAACACTGAAGCTCTTGGGGACATTTCCCACTGGCGAGAGTGTGTGAAAACAGTAACAAAGTTTTTGAATGTTGCTGAACTAATATAAAGTTAACAATTAGCTCTTGGTAATCGCTTTTTATTTGGAATGTTTGGGTGTTTAAAAGGCCATTTATTCCCCACCAATTCGCTACCTGAGGGGTTGGTGCACTAGTAAGAAAGTGTTTGGAACACGCAGGAAAAGCATATTTTGGAATGTCATTCACTTGGGTGCAATTTACCAGAAAGAATAAGATAATGGTTCGGCAACCAAGGCTCTTGTAGGTAGGTTTGAACACCACAATGCATACACAATGCATACAGGAAGACACATTTATCTACACATGTTTAAAATAATCCAACACTAGGGTGAAAAAACTACTGCTGCAGAAGAAAAGTCAGTTGATATTGTGAAGTTCTGATCAAGATTGAAGTTAATATGTTAGCATTTACCCATGTGTGTGTTTCCATTGCTGGGATTAGTAGCCAGACTTGATACCTGTTTTCTTTAGATCACAAGCATCACTGATGAATATGGAAACCAGGAGATGGGGTGCTTATGATGATGGATATAACAAAACTTAAACACAATGAGGCAACTACAGAGTGACAGTAATATGTAATTTTGTTGTTTCAGGTCTCCTTCCCTGCTGTACATTTCCCAAACCCCTTTCCCCTCATCTGGCCACTCAGTGTAGTTAGGCCTTCCAGGAGGAGGCCCATATTGGGCAACATACTGATCCTGGAGAATCAGAATGAACAAATAATGTGGTCATTGGCAGAGATTTAGTTGGTTTCTATTTTATTCGAACCACTTGCAGAGTGGCAAATAGACACTAGTGCCCAGATGCATCAAAGTACTGTTTTGCGATTCCTAATTTGCGAAAATTACCGAATCGCAAATTAGGAATCTCAAAATGGTATGCATCATTTTTTTCGCATTTTTTTTGTGATTCGGTAAAAATCGCAATTTTTACCGAATCGCATAAAAAATGCGATTTTCAAATTGCGCATTCGCAATTTGAAATCGGAATTCAACAAATCATTTCAAGGGTGGAGAGGGGGGTCCAAAGGACCCCCCCCTGCACCCATGAAATGCACTTTTACATGTAAGTTACATACACACATGTCCTAAGGACATGTGTGTCTGTAACTTAACAGTTTAAAAAATGCATTTTTGTGCATTTTTAAACAATTTTGCAAATTACCACGAGGTTCAAACTCGTGGTAATTTGCACTTGCAATTTTAAAATTCGCACATTTTTTAACAATGATGCATTCCATTTAAGGAATCGCAAAATTGCGATTCCTTAAATGCAATCGCATTTAAGAAATTCGCAAAATTAGCGAATTTGTACAAAAAATTATGATGCATATCAAAAAGCATTTTTGGAGTCGCAAACGGCCGATTTTAAGGAATCGCACCGTTTGCGACTCCAAAAATGCTTGATGCATCTGGGCATAGATGTATTATTTTCAATTTTTGCAACTTTTTAAAGTATCAATAGATCCTGCAACATCTTGGCATTCGATCAAAGTACATTTGGGTGGAACTTGGAATTGTAATTATAGTAGAGACGTTTTAGGACCATACTACCTATACAAAAATGCAAACAAAATCCACCAGCACACGGTGTTCTGTGAATTAAAGTGAATCAGGATTAAAGCTTGTAGTTGAACATTGTGACACTAGTTGCATCTGAACCAGGTAGGCTGTTGTCTTGGCAGATGTACCACCTGTCATATTTCTGTACGTCTAATTTAATTTCATGTTACCACTGCACTGGCAACTGTTCATAGGTATCCTTTATGGGTGGTATGGACAGTGTTCAGTTTCAGACTCCAAAGTGTCACCAAATATTAATAAAATGCAAATATTCAAAGTACAGCAATTATTTATTTTTATATGGTTTCGTTTTTAGTAGACCTTTAATATATAGGTTGTGCAAACCTCTACATTCATGATTAGCATACACATTTGTGGTACGTTTGTTTGGGCATACATTATGAATGATCTAGAGGGCTCTAAAATAGTTTTGGATGGTATCCATTATCCAATAGATTATGATTATTTTGCCCTATTATTAGATTTTTTTGCTACAAAAATACTATGCATTTATGTAAAGTACAGGTCAGGAGGGAATTAATCATTGAAAAGATTAGTCAATGATTAGTCAAACTAAGTGGTTAGAGTACATATGTTAATCATCCATTCATAACTAAAAACATTGAGGCATAGCACAAAAAAGCATAACATTCATTAACATCCATTTTTGAAAACTGTCTATATTCATAGCAAAGACTCAATAGTGCTCTGCCCGAAAAATAATTAATCATTTTAACTAAGCTATAGCAAGACAGAAAGAAATGATAACAACAAAGCTGGGAAGACAATCTTGGGTAACAAAGGCCAACAACGAAGATAGATAGAGAACTTTGAAGAACTGCTGAACATTTCCATGCCACAGTCTCCATCAAACATACAGACAGCTGACAAGGACCTGGCAATCAAGTGCAGCAGACCAACTAAGTAAGAAATACCTCAAACCAACAAACATCTGAAAAATGGGAAGGCAGCAGGACCTGACAACATTCTTTCATAGACAATGAAGGCAGACTTTGAAACATCAGTAGACATGCTCTACCCCATGTTTGGAAGAATCTGAGAAGAGGAAAAGCTGCCATCAGACTGGAAAGAAGGAAGATCTGATCAAGGTCCTAAAGAAAGGTGACCTGAGTAACCACACAAATTACATTTCTACACTCAGTAGTATGTTGTTGTTAATGCATATTGATAGTCCTACATTTAGGCAATTTGGATATTGCACTTGTGCTTACTCAAAGAAACGGACCAATGACTTAAGTTCAGTGCAAACAGGAATTTGTAAAATAAAAAAATAACATGGGAAAGAAGGTATAACTTGACCAAAACAGTGATCTGCCAAAACAGATGAAGACATTGATTAAAATGATCCTAGGAGGAACGCCTAGGGCAAAAACATCAGTTTGGCCCTTGGGTTGCCTGAGAACAAATCGCAGAGTGCTTTAGAACTAACTTGCATTAGAACGTGTACTCTTTGGCGCTTTTGCAGTTTACTTGATAATATACCAAGTCTTCTTAACTTCTAATAGGTTAATGTAATTTAAAAATATGTTGGGTTTATGAAATCAACATTAAAGGAGATAGTTTGTAGGGTATTCAATTCCCCAATATTTCTATTACCTGTTACATTTAAGTAGTGTTCAACTCTCCTTTTTGTAATAAAATATTATACATTTTGTATTGTTATGGGGGCTTGTAGCAACGCTAACACATGTCAGACCATTATGAATTAAATTTTATATACTAAAAAATAAAAGTCTGATATTTTATGGGATAAGAGGTATTTCCAATGAGGTATACTTTTTAAAACAAAGAAAGCAAACATGCACAACACCCCCTCTTAAAGAATGTTTAGAGGATTTGCATCACCTTCTGTGTGCCAACATTTTAATAGGATTTGCTTCCTTTGTGACATTTCTTTGACCAGGATGTTGGCTCAGATCAATTATAATGCGGAGATGTAACCATTTTCCAAGGCATTACTTCTTTAGATGGTCAGGTTTTATCATATTGATGTGAGGCAGCAAGCTAATTCAGTAGTTGGAAGCAACATGCATATAACAGAGGAAATCATTGTTGGCCAAGATGGAGTCACAGAGCAACTGACACAGAGAAACTCGTTTTTTTCCTCCAAACGTCTGTAAAGATAAACGATCTGGCCTGATGTGTAGACATACATCCATATGTACTCTTTCCTTTTTTTTGGTCAAAAATAGGCTTTTACATTATGAAGGATGCTTAGCATTATGGGAATATTTTCTGATTCTCTTATTCTTTTTAGGATTTAATCACTTCATTCATAATTATTATTTAAACATTTTTTAAAACTGTACATTATGAACAATCAATACAGGCTGAAAAACGAGAAAGTCAATATCATTAGAAATACGATGATAAGTATGGCTTATTTCTAGGCTAGCAAAAGATTGAACAGATTCCCATACATCGCGAGCTGTAATTCACAGGTGTGGTCTAATGCAGGAATGTCAGATTTTCAAACAACAAGAACCAAGAAGAAAACCACAAGCATTTGCATTATGTTTAAAGTTCCATCACTGACAACAGCTGAAAAGAGAGAAGTGGGTATTTTACAAATCAATGATGATCAAATGATATTTCTCAAACGTAAGGTTTTGGTATCATGACTTGGTCTTACAAAAACCAATACATAATATATTTTTGTTGACTAATACTGATCAATGATTGAAGGTTCTCAAAACGCTGCTACATCAAATAATCGATTGACGATAGTTAATCTAAAGAAGAACATGAGCGAACATCAATTGTGGACTCAACCCAAAATAAAAATCTCTCCAAATCTCTCACTCACACCCCTACCAGCACCACGAAAACATTTTAAAAATATGTTGTCAGGGTGACTCACAACTAGGAAGGTTTTCAAAATAATGACTCACAAAACTCTAAAACATGTTGTTTATCTTAAATTATATTCTGAGGGTAAAGGAGGCCTTATGTATGGTAGGAGGAAGTATAATCAGTGCTTAATGCGAGCCGGTGGTTGCAGGTGGGGGGAAGTGGCACTTATTTTTGGGTACTGGAACTTATTGCTCCTGATTAGACATCTCCCCTGACCAACAGAGAGAAAAACAAAGGAAACGGAAAAACTGAGGAAGAGAACTAAAGAAAATTTGTCATCATAGGAGAAAGCAGAAACCTGTAAGAGTAAGATAATGGGGCAGGGAGTGCCCGGTAGCAAATTAAAGAGGCTTGAGGTGAATTCAGGACTGCACGCCCTTAGTATTTGGCAAGTCGACAATTATAGTGCCAGCTGTGGATGTCTGAGCAGAACTTTGGGCCACACCACTAATCATTTTCCAAATAAAGCACCGAGTGTAATCTTCCTACAGTATCTGCCATACCTTACAACAGTCTGCATTAATAGGACTGGTGAAAATCTTTATTTTGTCAGGAGATTTTTTAACCTAAGTATATCTATATATAAACATTGATGCAAGTGTGACGGCATCTTTAGCATAGTAGTATGATTTTCATATATTGGTCCTACCATGCTGCACTGTCTTCCTAGTTGTAAAACTATCAGTCTATGCGGAGGCATAGCTAAATACATTAAACCTGCGTGACTAAAATGAATTGTTGATCAGCAGGTCACGAGTATGAATTTAGCAGTCATCTATCCGAATGTAAAGAAATCAAGTAATATAAATTGAGTTAAAGTAACACCTTGCAATTTAAATTGCAAGGAAAAAACACTATATAAATACAAGCTCTGCAACGCATCTCCCACACCTAAGATTTACACACAAGATTCAGAACTACTATCTTTCTCTTACTGTCTAAACTTGGGTACACCAATGGCCTCTACCATGATCTTTATCAACTATGAAAAACTACAACAAATTTAGAACTCTGCTGCCAGACTACTCCTACAAAAAAGCCACATGCCACATCTCCCTAGCCTTGAGGGCCCTACATTGGTTACTGGTTGCCAGATCTACATTCAAGCTCCTTTGTATCACCCACAAGGTAATACATGGAACAGGACCATTTTTGTCAGGAATAAAATCACCAATTACATACCACAAAGGAACCTTCCCTCAAGATTGGTACCTCATCTTTAAACGCCAGCAAACAAGAGAAAAACCACAGGTGGCACATCTTTCTCTGTTCAAGCAGCCAAACTGTGGAATTCATTACCCCCAAGCATAAGAGCCACGGATAACTATCTTAACTTCAGAATATTACTCAATAGCTGGTTCTTTCCTACATGAGCACCACACTCAAACACAAATGTGCAGTATATGAATGTGCATGTAAATATGTATAATTTGATCATATGTATGTATTTAGATATGTGAATTTCATTGTACAAAAATGGATTCTACTTATGATTTAAAAATTTGCAGATATACTTTGTCTGCTTAACAAATGTACATATTAGTTATGGTATAAATATATAGAAAAAGGAGTAGTGCCGAAACGCCTCCGTCAGTGTAGGAGGCTTTCAGATTAAAAGAACTCTGACAGGAATTTCCATGTGTTCTCTTGTGAATGGTGTCTTGGAGTGAATCGCCATTGTGGCTGTGTGCTTAGCGGCTCACCACCGCTGGAGTAAAGCAGCCGGGACGTGTTATGCAGCGGCGGAGACTCTTTGTTTTGCAATATATGAAGGCCGTAGTTGACGGCCGAAATGTGTCATGGGCAGCACAAGCATACAATAAACACTTGGATTAATCAGGATCAGCTATACTTTAGTCCTTTTAATCTGTTGATGCTCAACCCGCACTGGGATTATCTTTTCGATATATGTATGTATATATATATATACATATACATATATATATATATATATATATATATATATATATATATACACATACATATATATATATATATATATATATATATATATATATATATATATATATATATATATATATATATATATATATATATATATATATATATATATATATATAATTTCATGCTTGACATATATATAGGTCACTACATAGTTTCCAAATTAGCAATTTGGCAATTATGGGTCTCTGTTTATTTTAATTATCTATCATACTATGTAAATATAAAATAAAACAAATACAAAAACTATATATATATATATATATATATATATATATATATATATATATATATATATATATAAAAATACACAAATAAATTAGCTTTTGTATAAAGCAACACCTGAAAATTGGAATTTCTAAACATCTATCTATAAATGCACATATGGAACTTAATGCAATACAATTGTATATCTTGTTATTATTTTCTTTTATACATGCATACCCTTTCTACGTAGTTATGTATCTTATTACTTTACTCTAACATTACAAAGAAAGAAAGAAAAAAACCTCCAATGCACTACTATATGTCTCATCCTATACCTCTCTCAATATATCCTCTACCTCCACTCACTGACTCATCCCAAACCTCATTCTAATACTAACATCACCCTAAGATCCTTTTTCAACTCTGCCCTCCTCTATGCCTCCTCGACTCACTCCAAACCTTGGTCTACAATTATGATCTCCCATATTACCCCTCCCAGACTCTTTCCTCCTCTATCCCTCCTTGGCCCACCCCAAACCTCATTTCACTCCTATGATCTCCAAAATAGCATTTCCTAGACTCTTCCATCCTGTAGCCCCCCTTTGACTCATCCCAAACCTCATCTAACTATTGTGATCTCCCAAACAACACTACCTCAACTCCTCCTCCCTATATCCCTCCTCTATCATATTCAATCAAACTAAAAGACTCACATGTCCACCGCTCAAATTAAAAACTCCTAATCAATCAATCAATCAATCAATCATATCATTTGTAAAGTGCACTGCTCACCTGTGAGGGTCACAAGGGGCTGGGGTGGGGAATGCTGCTACTGCTTGAAAAGCCAGGTATTGAGGAGATTTCTGAAGGTCAGCAGGTCTTGGGTCTGCCGTAGGTGGATGGGGAGGGTGTTCCAGGACTTTGCCGCGAGGTGGGAGAACGATCTGCCGCCTGAGGTCGCTCTTCGGAAGCGGGGGACTGTAGCGAGGGCGAGTTCGGCGGAGCGGAGCTGGCGGTGTAGTCGTCTGTTGAAGTACGTTGGTCCGGTGTTGTGGAGTGCCTTGTGTGTGTGGGTGAGGAGCTTGAAGGTTATCCTCTTGTTGACCGGGAGCCAGTGCAGGTCTCTCAGGTGGGGTGTGATGTGGCTGCGGCGAGGGATGTCGAGGATGAGGCGTGCAGAGGCGTTCTGGATGCGTTGGAGCCTTCTCATGAGTTTGGCCGAGGCTCCTGCATAGAGGGCGTTTCCATAGTCCAACCTACTGCTGACAAGGGCCTGGGTGACTGTTCGACTCGTTTCATTGGGGATCCACTTGTAGATCCTACGGAGCATGCGGAGGGTGTTGAAGCAGGAGGATGAGACGACGTTGACCTGTTTAGTCATGGAGAGGGTGGAGTCGAGGATGACCCCTAGGTTGAGTTCGTGGTCGGTGGGTGCTGGAGCGGTTCCCAGTGCGGTTGGCCACCAGGAGTCGTTCCAGGCCAAAGAGTTGGATCCGAGGATGAGGACCTCCATCTTATCCAAGTTCAGCTTCAGTCGGCTGTTCCTCATCCATTCAGCAACGGCCTTCATTCCTTCGTGAGGGTTGGTTTTGGCGGTGTGGGGGTCCTTGGTGAGGGAAAGTACCAGCTGGGTGTCATCGGCGAAGGAGAGGATGTTGAGGTCGTGCCGATGGGCGACGTGGGCGAGCGGTGCCATGTAGATGTTAAACAGAGTTGGGCTGAGGGATGAGCCCTAGGGTACGCGTAGATGATCTCGGTGGCTTCGGAGCGGAAGGGGGGAAGGCGAACGCTCTGTGTTCTGCTGGAGAGGAAGGAGGTGGTCCAGCCCAGGTCCTTCTCTTGGATCCCGGCGTTGTGGAGGCGTGTTCGTAGTGTGTGGTGACAGACCGTGTCAAAGGCGGCTGACAGGTCCAGGAGGATGAGGGCCGCCGTTTCTCCGTTGTCCAGCAGGGACTTGATGTCATCGGTGGCGGCGATGAGGGCAGTCTCGGTGCTGTGGTTGCTGCGGAACCTGGACTGGGAAGGGTCCAGGATGTTGTTCTCCTTGAGGTAGCGGGTCAGTTGTTCTTCTTGATGACCTTTGCCGGGAACGGGAGCAGGGAGATGGGTCGGAAGTTCTTGAGGTCCTTGGGGTCCGCCTTGGGCTTCTTGAGTAAGGCGTTGATCTCAGCGTGCTTCCAGCTCTCCGGGAAGATTGCTGTCTCGAAGGAGGTGTTGATGACTTTCTGAAGATGGGGTGGAATGGATGTGCTTGCTTTGTTGAAGATGTGGTATGGGCATGGATCTGACGGAGATCCGGAGTGGATGGTGTTTATGATTTTGATGGTGTCATCGTTGTTGATGTTGGTCCAGTAGAGCAGGCGGTTGGTGCGGATGGTGGTCGTGGGGGCGGAGTTCTCAGTGGTTGTCGGGGCGTTCGTTTTGTTGAAACTGTCGTGGATGTCTGTGATCTTGCGGTGGAAGAAGGTGGCCAGCGAGTCACACAGGTCTTACGAGGGTGGGACGTCATTGGTGTTGGAGCTGGGGTTGGAGAGTTCCTTCACGATGTTGAAGAGCTCTTTGCTGTTGTGCGCGTTGTTGTCTAGGCGGTCTTTGAAGGAGGCCCTTTTGGCGGATCTGATGAGGTGTGTCTGCGGGTGGCATTCTTGTCGGCGGTGTGGCTGTCCGGTGTTCGTTCGCGGAGCCAGATCTTCTCCAGCTTTTGGCAGGTTTGGCAGGTTTGCTTGGAGGCCCTGAGGTCTTCAGTGAACCAGCTGGCTTTCTTGTTGGTATGATTTTTGGAGGGTTTCTTGATCGGGGCGAGGGTGTTGGCGCAGTCGTTGATCCACTGTCTGAGGTTGCGGGCGGCGGTGTCGGGGTCGGTATGGTCGGCGGGTGGGCTTTGGGCGAGGGTGGTGGTTAGCTTGTCTTTGGTGACTTTGCTCCAGAAGCGGTGAGGCATCTGTTGGGTGCCGTGGTGCGTGGTGGGTTTCTTGAAGGTGAAGTGGATGCAGCGGTGGTCGATCCACTGGAGTTCGGTGGTATGGTTGAAGGAGACATGGGGGCTTGCAGAGAAGATGGGGTTAAGCATGTGACTGGCAGAGTGGGTGGGTGTTGTGACGAGTTGTCTGAGTCCTATTTCCTTGTGCTAATCCACCACTAATCCTTTGGGTTTCGTAGTAGCGTGCTACTCACCAAAAAGTTCTTCAACACCTTTTCAGGGATAGTAAGCACTTTATAAATACAATTACAATTGCAAGCTATTACTGATATATGCAAATTAATTAGATACTGTACTCCCACTGCCTATAGAAGCAAGGGCTGGGGAAGGAGGCTGACAAATGAGCAATGGTGAGACCCCCCGCAGGTGTCACCTTCTAAAAGACGGTAATCTGAAAGGTATGAGCTTATTGGTAAAACTTCTAAACGAACATATAATGCTTTATGTATGCTTCATGTATGAGATGGTGTGGTAAAGTCGGTATAGTTAAATCTCCATCAAATATGTGTAACACCACAATTAAAGAGTTGTGGAGAAGCTGAAAATCCAATGACATGGCGGCGTATACAAATCACCTACGAATTTGGTTTGAACCACTATTCCAGACATACTAGAGAGACAACAACTATGTGTGGGAGTTTCAACAGTTTCCAGCTTGTTTGAGCAGCAGCAGCTTAATTCCAAATAAATGATTCTAGTCAGGAAGTAATGCCATTTTTCATCTGTGAATGGAAAAAGTATTATAAGTGGCACCAAAGCCTGCTGGTCATGGATTTCAAAATCTGGACATTTACATGGAATTGTATATAAAAAAAATGCGGAATCATTCGTTTTACTGCCTTACTGCCCCAGTCATCTACAGCACTGATGAATGAAACGACCAAGACTTCTCCTATGAATGCAATAAAGAAATAACATGATAAATGCATTGGTGTTTATATAGGGATAGATGAGAAATCTGGAGAATGAATATGCAATGATGAATCGGTAATGGTTGGGAGTTCCTAGGAAAGTAGACTCATATTTAATTGCTGACGTTTACCACACTTTCCAAAACAGTCCATCGGTTGTTCCAGTTTGATTCATCCTCTCTTTTATGATGGGTATGGGTGATGCTTGTCTGAAGTCAGACTGCTTTGGAGTAGACAGAAACCATTACAGGTGGCGTGTTGTGCCAAAAGAAGTGTTGAAATATTAAGTGTGCTGGATATCTATTAAGCATGCATCATTGTGAAATATTGATTATACTTTTCTGGTAAATTGCTGTGCTCAGTAATTACAAGCAATTATGTTTATGCAGACCGCAATCTTTGATTAAACCCTTGATGTCGAAACATTTGATCACCATGCCCAACAGTCATTGGAGAGCGGAAGTAGCAAGTTGGCCAATACCATCATCACATTGAAAATACTATACACCTAGAAGTAGTGATTAGGAAAAGTGGCACCACTTATACATAATCCTGCCCACTTTGGGCGAGGTCATATGACCACACTCTACATTGGTAGGGCAGAAGATGAAGCCAATCCATCCTTTATTTGCCCTTCTTTGCCTACTCCACTCCTACGATCACACGGATTAACTGATCCATGTGCGTTTTATAAAAGACAATTAGTTAAAAGAAGTGCGTATGCCTTTAAGGATATCCCAAATATCAACATCCACTAATAAAATGTTGGTGTTGCCGTTCTTCCAGGTAGAAACCTGTAGATCTGGTCCGGTAGCTTGAAGGAACATGTAGACATTGGAACAGAGCCTTCTCCATTTTCACCTAGACTAAAGTTTAATTTACAGTGTTGGCCAGACAAGCAAGCACTAGAGACAGCCGTGGCCGCTGCAGGTAAGAGCGGTAGGGCCAGGTAAGCGGGGATTTCGAGAGACGACTACAAGGGGATTTTCCCTCGTGATCTTCTCTCGAAATCCCCCCAAACCTGGCCCTACCGCTCTTACCAGCAGCAGCTGCGGCTGAATATAGAATGCCGTGTGTCATACGTACTTTTCTCATATACGCAGATTTAGCTAGGGCCATCGCAGACGTTTGTAGGCCTTAAGGTAAAAATACTTTGTGCAGCATATATGGTTCTTTAACAGTTTAAAATTAATATTGTATCCATCAGTTTTTCCTTTCCTCACAATACTCTTTAAGCGTGCCCTCCATTACCAATGCCCCTGTTCTTCTCCTGTTACTAGCCTATGTATTCAGCACCTCTCTCTCTTTCTAACATATCTTGCGTGGAGCACTCTGACTTTCTCCTATCTGCCTCGCTATTATTTTTATTTACCTCTCTCTGCAATTTTCTATTACCACTGTTACCTCTTTGCCCTCTACTGCACCACACACATATTCCCTGGCTATCTCTCAAGCACCTGTCCTTTGACACCTGAATGACTCTCCCCTATCCAGACTAAAACATGACGTTGCTTAAAGGAGATCCTTGGCAAGGGTTTTCGGAGCAACAAGCAAAATTATGTTTTGCCTTTTGGGGGCTCCCTTTCCACTAGCATAAAGACCAAATTAGGTCACTTGACACAATCAATCGGCCTCTGGTGGCCGTATGCAGGTCGCTGCCTACAATAGCCTTAATTCATCATGAGCCTCGCACATACTGCCGCAATGACACAGAAGTGAGAAGTGGGCGGTCCGAAAACTTTGTAATATAAGAATCTCAGATTGCATATCCTTTGTTGCGGGTTCCAATTCACACTTTTCGCTGGTGTGGACCTCTGGTTATAGTAAGGTCCAGGCAAGTAGCTCCATCTTCACCCCCCACTCATCTGTGAAACTGCCAATTTGACCCACAGTGGTGCAGGGTCCTTGATGTTTGATATAAGAGATCACAAGCGTTGTACACATTAAAACAGATCATACATTGTCAGTAGAATCTGAGGTGATACTCCAGAGGATGCCTCCAGCAAGGGGTTTCTTTGTTGACCATAGAAGTATATTAAAAACTAACAATATCAGAGAAGGAGTAGGTAAAGGCCCTACTCACTTACGTCAGTACAAGTCTTTTCACCAGCCCAGGGGGATGGAATATCTTGACTAAAGAGTCTCAGCAAAATAAAGCATTCATGAAAGACCAGTCTGCATTATGAATATCCTGGCAGACATTTTCTGCATCGCCCAAACTTACATGACTGAATTTTGCCCTTCCCAACGACGTCAGGATAATTCTGATGATGGTGCTGGATTAAATCTTTCAGAATATAATTGCAAGGAAAATTTGTTGGGAAAATGACTTGGAAGCACTTTTTTTGTGAAACATTTGCTAGTGTTGACAATGATTTTTTAAACTGCTCTTGTGGTTCTTTTGTATTGCCACTTCATATCAATTTGATATGATGTCAATTGAGTTTTTTCTGCAAATATATTCAGAAATTCCCAGAAATGCGATGGGGAAAAATCAATCCAAACATAAATGATTCTTCACAAAATCAGCACATTAATATTAAGTCAGTATTATTCATAATTAATGAGGAATAAGACAAAAACTATGTGTCTTTTGCTTATGGAAATTCATGTTCTTAACTCAATGCCCAAAATTGTCTCGCATTTACACCAGGGTATTTACCTATGCCCTGTAGACTATGATTACAATCGCAAAAAATTGTGCTTTCCTACATCGCATACATTTCTCTAAGGTTAGGTTTTACTATATATTTCAGAGGTGTTCACATGACATATGGTGGTGTAAAGCAGAAAATGTAGCAGTGGCAATTACATTTCGCACACAAAATAAATTTTTTGCTGAAAGTTGGCTTACGTACTCTCCCAGAATTACTTTGCACCATGGCACAAAAGTCTTTCGATATTCTATGTAAGAAGAACAGAATAGGGTGGGAACACCTGAAACACCCACGGGGTTTCACACAAAGCCAGATCTGCGTAAGAAATATGTTGTGTCTCGGTGCAAAATCATAATGTCAAAGATAATCAGGCGAAAAGGAGAGGCAAGTAGAATCTCACAGGATATTCTATCTTGTAAGATTTGTAATTACACATTTTGCACCAATTACCCGTAGATGGTTGCCCTTGTATGGAAGATACTCTGTGGCTCTCCCTCTCTCTCTTTATCGCCCTGTCTCTCTCTTTCTCTCGCTTTTATGCTTCCCACACCATTGCTGCAGAATCCTCAAAACAGCTTGGTGTCCCAACAATTACACACTGTCTATCATGCCGCCACCATAAAAATATGGAACCTAACACAAGGTATCACCCACCACTCACTCACGAGACAAGTCAACTTTCCATTACCTTGCTCATGTAACATTATGATCCTTTTGGTTGGTGTTTGGAGACATGAAAACTGTAAACTACAAATAACTAAATGTTATCAATAATTAAAACTGGTATTAACCACATCGCTGCTATTGATATTTTCCCCCTGTGCTGGGCCCCAACGATAATGGGTGTGGTCATGACGGAACCATTCCGTCATCAGCACAGCTCAACTGTGACTGATGACGGAATGGTTCTGTCACCAGCATCGAAGGGGTTAAATAAAATGTTTCAGCTTTGCTGAAAATTTAGAATGAGAATACTACACAAACAGCACAGAACCCAATTTATCAAATTGTCCCTGTGACAACTCTAAAACTAGAGAATCAACAGTAACAAACCAGAAGTGTGCTGAATGCAAAACAGTATGGATCCAGTATTTATTTTTGGCATTATATCATCAAATGGCGTAAAGAAACTTTAGGGGGCCCCCTGCAAACTACATTGGGAGCCCCCCTACCCTCCGGACCCAGTCAGGAGCTTTCAGGCTCATGGACTGTGCCGGAGGGGGCACCCTGGAGCTCGGGGCACCCCCACACCGCGGGGGCTGCGGAGGCTAATGTTACACCACTGATCTTTTTCCGTTCTCAGTAAATTCAAAAGACAAAGCATCATTGTCAATATGAATTGAATTAATGTTAAAATATTTTTTTGCTGTGGTAACCACATCATATACTGCATCAATGCGACAACTGAGAGTGCAAATTCTGTTTAATTAAGACTGGGAAACTCTGGAAGGCCTGACTTAAAATCACAGATTGTATTAAGCATTTGAAGCAACCAGCATGCTTCACACCAGTAATTACTTTTACAACTGTTGGTGCCTCCCACTCAGAGAGGAAGATAAGAGGTTCCAACTCCACTTTATCACAGAGGTTCATTATTGCTTCACCACCTACTGGGTAAAACAATTCACTTGCTCTGTTCAGTGACTTTTGCAAATAAGAAAAATGTATTGATGTATGGGTAAAGTCAGGCTCGATTGTTTTCATCAGCAGCCCTACACTATCTGCATGATTTTCAAGGATTAGACTAAGGCCTTCATTACAAGTTAGGGGCTATATTCTAATCACTGGGCAGAGTTTTCATTGAGATCAGAATTACAAATTGTGTGATTATTATCTCACTTGCTTTCAGTTTTCCTCTGATAAATACCTGCAGGTCCAAACTGTCAAGATTTACTGGGCGAAAAAGGGAAAACATGCTGAATTATGTGAGTCCAAAGCATATTCTATTATGCCTCATTTTCGTCCAACTAGTAAGGAGGACCAAGTGGTAAGCATAAGTCAGATGTGCTGAAGGATGTGATATTGGTGTCAAAATTGAGCCTAAATCAGACGTTCTCTGCTTTACCTCAGCCACTCCTCGGTTCAAATGTAAGTACAGGTTGCTGTGCAATAGAGTGATATATTTGGACTGTTATAGCAACAAGAACACCTGTAAAATAAACATTATTTTGCTGCACTGCATTGATCATTCAGTCTAGAAGAAGGGAGTTAGACCGTGCAGTACTGTTTTCCTTCAAACATACTTGTTTGGAGAAATATATATTACAGGTTTGGTTGCTTTCTTTGTATGAGAAGCAAGGGTTTCAACATGCAATGGGTAGCGGAGTCTCCAACCGATTTCCTTCTTTGCAGCTAATTCATCTCTAAGAAGGCACTTAGAGGGCAACAGTTAAAGCAACCACTGGCAAAGCCATTAAATCTACTGACTTTGCCTATATTTGTTTGTACAGAACTGTTAAAAAAAGCAAAAGAAAACTTTTCAAAATACTTGTGGAAAGGCAAACAAATATCTACTGTTATTTATACACTTTTCAATGAATTCAATATTTTAAATATTTATAAACAGCATGGTTTATTTTCCAAATACTTTTATTGAAAGCAACTTTGAACAGAATTTAATATTAAATAGTAAGTGTTCGAATTTAATGCGAAACACTTGAAAAGATTTAATTTCCCTTCGCAGGGGCCCAGAACTAAAACAGAAGCTCCAGCCATTTGGTGCTCTGCAGCAGCCAAAGGAGCAGGTTTATGGGCCTCAAGCAAAAAAGACTTACAGGGAAGACTCAAAAAGTCCTGAAGTTCCAAATGGTGGCCACTAACAAACAAAGAAACACTGGTCAAAGATGTATGTGTTTCGTCTAAGAAGTGTAATAGAATTTTGATGTTGACTGTTCCAGCCCTCCATGACTGTGTTGAAACCTGATAACTACGGATGTACCAGTCTATGCATTGCTGCCAACATGCTTTTCTATATTTTGTAACTAGTAGAATATTTTTTATGCCGTTTTTGTCAACTGGCGAAATAAAGTGATTTTGACTGACTGACTGAAGTAGCAGCTAGATTCATCATAGTCCCGTTTTGCGAGTCCTTAATAGCATTATTAAGGAATCGCTATTAAGGACTTGCAAAACGGGATTCATGTAGGAATCACTAAATAAATTGCGATTCCTACACATTCCTTATTTGCGATTAGCAAATTGCTAATCGCAAATAAGGATGCGATTTCAAGGGTGCCAGGGGTGTCCAAAGGACACCCTGTAGCACCCCTGAAATGTAATCTACTTTGGTGTTGCGCACACACATGTCCAAAGGACATGTGTGTGTGTAACATGCAACTTAGAAAAATGCATTTAAATTTTGCTATTTACCACGAGGTTTGACCTCGCGGTAAATAGAGGCCCAAAATTGCGATTTCGCAATTTTAAAATGGTTCATGAATTGCATTTAAGGAATCTCAAATAGAGATTCCTTAAATGCAATTCCTCGCAAATGTGCGAATTCTTTATTAGCGAATTTTGAATTTGGGATGATGAATCCCAAATGCAAAAATTGCACTTGCAAAGGGCCAGATTCTCAGAATCTGGCCCTTTGCAAGCGCAATCGAAATTTGCCTAGCTTACGTAACGGTAAGTTTCAATTCTATTAAGGACACGGAGGCGAGGATTATGCTATATCTTCCTTCGCTTTATTAACATAAAGAAACCACAGCAGCTCAGGAAAAGATATAATAAGAACAAAAGATGCTTTAAACATAAAGCATTGACGTAATGTTCAACAAAAAATCAACAACTCCCAAGAGTCTCTTTGCTTATAATAATAGTCCATAGTCCTTTGTCTCTGTCCATCATCACTATATAACCGGACTTCCCATCATCTTCCTCCTCTTTCTTCGCGCAGATCACGCTTAAGCCTCATTGGTCCTGTTTAGCACCGTCGTTGCCTGCCAAAAAAGGAACAGCATCAGCGAGGTGGCCCAGGAAAATGCGACAACAAGGCGAGGAGCATTCAGTGAACAACACAGTACCGACAACGTAAAGGAAAACGCTTTACTTACTGCCATACGGGTGGGTAGAGACACCACCGTAGTCCGGGTGGGATAATCCTCGCCTCCGTGTCCTTAATAGAATTGAAACTTACCGTTACGTAAGCTAGGCAAATTTCGATTCTATGTCAGGACCGGAGGCTTCAGATTATGCTAGTTTAAAGCTTACTTACCACCAACTGAGCCAAATCCACCACCGGCTTAAAATAAAACCTCTTGAAGGTGGAATCCGAGGACCAGTCCGCCGCTCGCATAAGGTCCTCCAGACGAGCACCCACCGAGAATGCCTTAGAGGCCATGGCCCCCCTGGCGGAGTGTGCTCCAAAGAGAGAGGTATTGATGCCCGCTTCCTGCATGACCCAACGCACCCACCGAGCAATAGTGGGAGAGGAGACAGCTTTGTGTGGCTTCCGCAGGGCAATCAACAACTGACGCTCGCCCGGAGGGCGCAGATCCAAGGTCAGGTCCTCATATGCTTTGAGGCATTGCACGACACACAACTTAGGAGTGTCAGTAAAGGCTGGATAAGAAATGGAACGCGACGACGTCTTAATTCGTCGGCCCACCGTAAAGGTAACCCCATCCGGGGAGAAAATGCGTGCAGAAACATCCAGCGCGCGCACGTCCGAGACGCGCCTACAAGAGACCAGACATAACAACATGGCTAATTTCGCCGAGAGCTCCTTAAGAGACAGATAAGAATTCGCTGGCCACGACAGGAACAGATTCAGAACCAAATTGACGTCCCAGAGGACGGAGTACCTGGGTTCTGGCGGCAGTGCGAGGCGAACCGCTCGCAGAAGCCGGCACACAAAAGGGTGTTCCCCTACCGGATGGCCATCGATGTTATCGTGGCCCGCAGAAATCGCTGACCGGATAGCATTGATCGTCCTATACGCTAAACCCTTGTCGGCCAAATGAGCCAGGAAATTCAGCACGGGAACAAGGCCGGCGACCATGGGATCCAAATCCCTTCGTAAACACCAACGCATCCACTTAAGCCAAGCGGATCTGTAACGCTTCGTCGTACTATCGGCCCATGCTTTGGAGAGCAAGTGCGCAGCTGACCCCGAAAGGCCCGGGAGCGTCCAGCGTCTCCTGAGAGCCTCCACGCCACGAGGCGGAGAGTGTTCTGCGTGACGAGAGGGTGAGGTTCCTGATCCGGGCTCGTCAGGAGCAGAGGAAACAGGGGGAGTAGGATTGGAAAATCCCAAGAAAGTTCCAGAAGAACCGGAAACCATACTTGAGACCTCCACAGCGGTGTAACCAACACCAGTTCCGCACCCTGGCGGCGTATTTGAGCCGCCGTTCGCATGATCATGGAGAACGGGGGAAACGCAAACGGCTGTTCCCGACTCCAATCCTGCAAGAACGCGTCCGTGGCCTCTGCCAGAGGGTCCGGCCTCCAGCTGTAGAACCGCGGCAGCTGGTGGTCGAGACGGGACGCGAAGAGGTCCACCGAGAAGGGGCCCCAGAGGGAGTGTAGCCACCGGAAGACTCCCGGATCCAGTTTCCACTGGCTGGCATCCCTGAGATGTCGAGAGTGCCAATCCGCTACCTGATTGCACTGGCCCGGCAGATACTCCGCCGTCACCGCAATGTGACGAGACAGGCAATAATCCCAGAAGTCCTTCGCTAAGTCCGCCAAGGCGCGGGGCCGAGGACCTCCCAGGTGGTTCACATACCGGACCGCCGAAATATTGTCCATCCGCAGCAGGACACAAGCCTTGATTGAATCTTTGGTCCAACAGCGAACTGCGAAGGAGCCCGCAAGGAGCTCCAAACAATTGATATGCAATTGTTGTTCTTCTGACGACCAGGCGCCGCCGGTGGAAAAATCCCCGCACCGGGCGCCCCAGCCCGACCTGCTGGCGTCGGACTCTATGATCAGGTCCGGAGCCGAACCGAAGATCGCTCGCCCATTCCATGCCTCCATGTGAGACAGCCACCACGACATTTCCTCCTTCACTTCGTCCGTGAGAGGGACCCACTGATCGTAACACATTCCACGGCGCAAATGCTGCGCCTTCAGGCGCTGAAGAGCCCTGTAGTGCAGCGGGCCCGGGAAAATCGCCTGGATGGAGGACGACAGAAGACCCACCACCTTGGCGACATGGCGCAGTGACGTACGATCCTTCGCGATCGTCTGCCGGAGCAGGTGTCGTATCTTTGCGACCTTCCGACCCGGCAGGCTCAAGACCGCCTGTACCGAGTCCACCACGAAACCCAAAAAGGTGATCTGCTGAGTGGGAACCAAAACCGACTTGGAGCCGTTGATGACGAACCCCAGTCTCTGAAGCAGGCCGACAGCTTGACGCAGCTGTCCCGCCAGTACCTCTGGGCACTGTCCCATGAGGAGGATGTCGTCTAAGTACACTAACATCCGGACCCCCTGACTTCTGAGAAACTCCACTACCGGGTGGAGGACCTTCGTGAAGCACCACGGGGCCGACGAGAGACCGAACGGTAGGGCGATGAATTCGAACACCTTGCCGTCCCACAGGAATTGTAGGAAACGACGATGAGGGGGGTGGATGGGAACGACCAAGTAGGCATCCTTGAGATCCAGTCGCACCATCCAATCCCGAGGGAGGAGCACGTCCCGAAGGAGGTGGATCCCCTCCATCTTGAAGTGACGGTAGACCAACCACCCATTGAACTCCTTGAGATTGATCACAGGCCTCTTGCCCCCATCTGTCTTGTCTACCAAGAAGACGTTGCTGAGGAACCCACGTGGGTGGCGCGTTGATAGGCGGATGGCTCCCTTGCGCAGCAAGTCTGAGACCTCTTCGTCTATCAAGCGCGCGTCGGAATCTGCAAAAACCATAGGGCGCGGGGGCCTCACCTGAGTTGGCTGGTCGTAAAACTCTATATGGAAACCTCTCACAGTTTGCAAAACCCAAGCATCGGCAGTGAGCAATTCCCACTCCCCGTAAAAGCTTGCCAGCCGCCCCCCAATCGGTACTTGATCTAAGCAAAGTACACTTACCGGGGGCATTTCCTTGTCCGGAGTTCTTCTTGAACCCTCTGCCACCATAGCGTTGTCCCCTGGTGGGGTAGAAGTTGGTGTAGTTGGCCGAGGTCTGGTACTGACCTCTTCCGGAGCCTTGTCCACGGTTGTTGGTCTGCTGACCACGGCCGATCGCGCGGCCCCTGCCGCGACCGGCCCCTCCAGAAAAACGCTGGTGGAACACCCTCTTGATGCTGGACTGGGCCTTGTCCAGCGACGTGAACGTATTCACGAACTTTCCCAGCTCGCGGATGAAAGGCTCACCGAAGAGGCCACCTTCTCCAGGGACTTGCGCAGTCTGCCCGCGACAAACTTCGCCACCGTCTCCCCCGGGGCCCAGGCCGCGGAACGGGGGTGGACGATCTCGTCCGGGTCCAGCATGCCCGACTCGTCTCGGGGCATCTCCTTCGCCGAAGGCGCCGGAAGCCAAGAACGGGTCGACTCCCCGTCGTCATCCGTGTCCGGAGAGTCGTAGATCGGGGAGGCGGGCGCAGTAGACACGTCGCCCGAAGTGCCAGGGTCCACCAAGGGCGCCGGAGGCACCGCCGTCGCCTTAGCCAGGAAGGCGTCGCGAAGTCGCTCGAAAGCGCCCTTGTCCACGCCTTGGGCCTCCGATGAAGGTCCCTCACCACGGGGTCTCTTCGGAGCGGGCGGCAACCCGCCGGACGTCCCCGGGAGTTCGGGGGACGGAGGCACCTGCGACGCTGCCAGCTTCGCACACTCCTCCACGATGCGGGCAGAAAGGCGGTCCTCCATGGGCCCCACCACCTCCGTCACGCAACGATAGATGGAGCTGTCCACCGCCTGATAAAACTCATCATCCTGCAGATAGGGGCAGGCCTCCTCGTCGTACTCCCCTTCCATCTCGGAACCAAGGGGCAAATGCGGGGCACCCAAGAGGGCGGCAACCGAGAAAGTTCTCGAATGTGGGCAGGCCCAGCGGCTGCGATCACGTTTTGGGCCAGCTGACGTGGCAGGTGGGCTGCACCAACCCCCAAGCGCGCAGACCCTCCACGCCGGGACCGGGTCTACGTACCCCTCAAGCGCGCTAGGCCACACACGGGTAAAGAGGTGCACAGGTCTCGCCCGAAGGCGATTCACGCGGTCAGAACCGCTATACCGACCCCAGAGGGCGTCAAAATTGGCAAAGTACAGACCCGGATCACCAGGTGTCAGAGGGGTACGCGAGGGTCGGCCCCTGCGCAAGCAGACCCCACGGCGCGGCTCCTCACACTGCGGAGGCGCGCCGGAGGGTCGGCGAAGCGACAGGTCGCCCCCGTGCGGTCTATGTACACACCGCACACAAGTGGGGATAAAGTCGCGTAGGAACGACAGAACGTTCCCGCAACCGGGGACTCTGAAAAGGAACAAACCATGCAAGGAGTCCCCAAAGACCGCACACAAGATAACAAATCACAATAAAAGTAGACAAATTAGAAAAGCACTTATCTGGCTGCGGGAGCAGCGAAGAAAGAGGAGGAAGATGATGGGAAGTCCGGTTATATAGTGATGATGGACAGAGACAAAGGACTATGGACTATTATTATAAGCAAAGAGACTCTTGGGAGTTGTTGATTTTTTGTTGAACATTACGTCAATGCTTTATGTTTAAAGCATCTTTTGTTCTTATTATATCTTTTCCTGAGCTGCTGTGGTTTCTTTATGTTAATAAAGCGAAGGAAGATATAGCATAATCTGAAGCCTCCGGTCCTGACATAGAATTAAGCTTGATGAAACTGGCCGTAGGAACCTTGAAGGGCACTTTGAGGGCAGACGAGGTGCTTCATGCAATACATTTCAGCTTAATACAAAACTGTATACTATGGAGCTGTTGATGATGGTGACTCAACTGCTGTAGGTGGAGGTTGAAAATTCATTGGTTTTGGATGATGGGAATGTACCTCAGAAATAGTCATGCTGAGGAATTGGATGATGGGTACCATAGTTGACTGTTTCAGTATATGGGACCTTTTAATATAAGTCTCTTTAAGGTTCCAATGCCCTAGAGAAAATATATGACATCATTACATAAATGAACAAGGGTACAGACACAAATTCTCACAAATATCTTTTATATTTAATCATGATCACAAATCGCTTGCATGAGTACTTTATCCTTTCCCGTTTGAGGCCGCTGCCTTTTAGCGAGGTAATCATGGAGCTGCATCCTTAATTCTGCTTAGCTGCTTTTCATAAACATAAATATAGAATAACGTGTTTAGTTAGACAAGATCACAGTAATTGCTACACTGTTAAATCCAATAATTAGCCTGATTATGTTAGGCAGTGTGAATCATTAAACTTTTAGAATTAGTTAATTGTTAATTTTCTATGTAATTGTGTATGCTATAATTCACTCCATTTGATTTCTCACTCTGTTATAAAATATCTCACACCGCCTCCCCCTGAGATCTACCTTCTTTCCTCTCATGCTCTTGCCTCTCTCACATGAACCCTCCTTTTTGACCAGTGAACGACAGGCATAATCATCTACAGCGACCCTCGAAGTACTCACTCTACAAGGCAGATTTATCAACACCGTGCACGATGTGTTGATATGGTATTTATTTTACAATGCCAAACTTTGCTTGTGCTGGAAAATGGCGTTAAAAAGTGGTGCAAATCGTATGTTTCACTAATTAGCATCGACCAGGCATCCCATTGGTGGGATATGAGCGATTCTACGCTAACATCCATGGGCCTCATTTATTAGGCCGTGCGTCTCTTTTACGCCGCCGGTGCATCACTTTTTGTGACGCACCAGCAGTGTAAAAAATGTGCCTTGTTGCACCATATTTACAAAGTGACTTATCTAGGTAGATGTGTCACTTTGTAAACCCCGGCGCTACATTATACCTACGCCAGGTATAATGTATGCAGGGGGCGTTCTGACGCAAGAAAGGGTCATAGAAGTGACGCAGTGAAATCTATAAGATTTCACTGCGCCACTTCTAGGACACAAATGCGTCAATTTCTTACGCCTGCCTCACAGCAGGCGTAAGACTGACGCAGGCCCTTTCCCATGGGGCTTGCCCCATGTGAAAGGACACATTGCTGGAGTTGGGTCAATTTTGTGACACACTCCAGCAATGCGTCACTTTTGCGCCATACAGATAGGTAAGAAATACTGACGTATCTGTAACTCCTTGCGCCATGATGCGTCATACTGTAAATATGACGTACCATTGGTGTCGCAAGGAGGGCGCAGTGAAAAGTGACGCATCGCTGTTTTCGCGCAGCGATGCATCACTTTTCATAAATGAGGCCCCATGTTTTTTGCTAACTACGAATTAACCATGGAGGACAGGGCTTTGCGGTAAAAATAATGCCTCCTCAAAGAAGACGTTAATTTGGAGAAATTGTTTCATTTTTAGACACTTTCCCCACATGGCATGTGTGCTTTTCTGTACAGCACACACACAACGTGAGACATATTTTGAAGTTAATTTAGGCATAGTATTTTGTACTGGAAAGGTGCTCATTTATTACAAAACCTATGCAGGATTTCAGGCACACTACTATTCACTTAAGGACAAAGGTGTGTTTGTGGTTTTAGTACCGGTGGAGGGGATGATAGCTCCACATCCATATCTTTGCATCTAGGGCTCTGAGCTGTGTTTCCCCAGTGCAACACAGTATATTTGGTTGTCACACTTAATTGTGCAACTTTTTAATAAATCTGCCCTGTCGTTTGGCCTTTCCTCATTTTCTCCTTTGTCTTTTCCGTCCTTTCTGATGACATTAGCATATCACAAAGTTTTTTACAAACGGGCTAGAAAGAACAGTTTCTTTGAAGAAATTCCAAAAACTGACATGAAGTACAACATGAAACAAAAATAAATGTGAGGCAAGCTTTAATAGGAAAATATAAAAAAAACGATGGAGTTAGAATCAAATCTGTCTAGCAGTTTCGATTGTATTGCTATCGCATATTAGAACTAAAAAAATTGTTCACTCATGAAATGTACTTCTGTATAAGGGAACCTCCCTTATTTCCATTGCTGAAATTATCATGAAAATAAATTAAAAAAAAAATATATATATATAGCTTTTCTTAAATTCGGTCACATCTACAATTACAGAAAGGAGTGTTTTTCCTCTTCCTTAAAATCACTAGCTAATTCATATTTGCCATAACTTCTATGCACCCCATTGAAATTATGGCAAATATGAATCAGCTCGGTCTGGTAACTCAGTGGACTAACTCTTCCTTTCCAGGGATCTGCGTTTGACACTATGGTCAGTGGTTCAAATTCTTTCAGGTCCTTTCCAGTAATTCATTCTCCTCAGTTCAATAAAGTCACTACAACTGCTTTCGGTACCAAAACATATATATTATCAGTCAACAGTGCAACAGTGCAAGAGACTTCGTCATGGTGCACCTATGTTATAGAAATACGCCTGTATGTGGTCAGTGCCGTGTTCTGCGCGCTTCATATAAACCCATACGATTTATTTGCTGTTCCCTGTGTTTTTTAATTTGGGAGAACAAGGAGCTGCAGATATATCCAAATCTAAACACGTACATTACAATAAACGCAAAATAACATTCTGTAGGCAAAGCAAATCCGCATAATTTAATACAATCACAACAGCAAATATGCAAAAAAAAAACGGTTGGATTCGGAATTCACCAAAAAGATGTGTCCTTCTTTCATTTACCACAAATCAGAGCATCTCCCCACCTCCTCGTTTCTAGGCTGCTGACATTCGCTTCCATCATACCAAGCAATGTTGTAATTTTGTACGTCTGTGATTGTTGTGTATTAGTGATGCCTCACTGGATCCACCGCTGAGATGACTTGGCTGAAAATGTACCTTCTGTACAGCACATTATCTTATCTTATCTTTCACTCTCAACCTAGAGCCGCTGTACCCAAGGATGGAGGCAGGAAGCCGAAAGAGAATGAGGTAGGTTGCAATTTGCGAGTAAGGAACACAGGAGCGGCCCATGCAGGTAAGAGCGGTGAGCCGGGTTGGGGCGGGAATAGACAGACGACCACGAGGGAAAATTAAATAATTATTTTCCCCTCGTTATCGTCTGTTGAAATCTCCCCCACCTGGCCCCACCGATATTACCTGCATGGGCCGCGGCCGAAGAAACAAATACTCAGTGCCCTCCATGCCACTAGGGTTACAAAAGGATCACAGAACACAACAGGCTACGCTTGTGTTTGGCTCACATGGACACGAATGCCCATTATATTGTCCTAAGAATTTATCGACATGCAATGTAACAGTCTGAATTCTATACAGCTGGACAACTTATTCATTAATATGACTGCTTTATCGTAAGCAAATGTGTTGAATTTACCCAACACATACACAATAACTTTTTTTTTCGAGCAATGTGGAATAGGTTCCAGTTCAGATACACTTGGTATCAATCTACAAAACGGTCACTCTACATGATTCATACATCATGTATAGATGGTTATTTTAAAAGAAAAACACCTCAGAGGACCTCCTTGAAGTGTACCACAGCTACCACTCCTAGACCCCTAACATTAACCCTTTCACCTTATATCTTTAGGATATCTACCTTCAGATGGACTACCATGTATCATGCTGATTTTAAGTAAATGATTGGATCGATTTTATATGAATTATAATGTAAGTTCTTAAAATGGATCGGTGGGTTAGTACTCTCCGCTGACATCTGCTGTGAACCCAAGTCAAAAGATTGAGACCTCAGACCGCCATCCTTCGAAGTTCAATCATTTGAATAGCATAATATTGGGCAATAGTAACATGTGCTAATCCGTATCCCCCACCTTCACTCCTAGCCTGTAAACCACCTTTAACTCCAGGTCATGATCCTTATGTCCTTTTTTAACTACTGTGTGAGCTTGCTTTAAATTAAAAGGCATTACATTTCAAATTTCTTGTTCATTCACTTCTCAAAAATACATTTAGAATCAATTGATTCTAACTCCTTACATTTCCAATTATTTGGCAACAAAGGTATAACTTATTTATAACACAACGTTCCAGCTATATAGAGTTATCAAGAAAAGATATATTACGTTTTTGAGAATTTAATATATCTTTCAATCCGACATTTACTGCAATTGACGTGTCAAATAGTCTTAGCTTTGTGTAAGTGCAAACTTAGGAAACCTTTCTTTTAATGTTTTGGGAACTCAACAGCCTCTCTAGTAAACAGGACAGCATTGCTTCTGCTACCAGAATGTCTGGTAACTCTGCAAAAATGTGTCAGGTTACTGGTGATTTAAGATGTGTCAGGAATAGATCTTATGCATCCACTTCCTCTCGCCTGACTTGATAAGCACGCCCACTTGTCAGTTACAGGAAGCTCCTGCCACACATCTTTGTTCTGGGTTTGTATAAACAGAGGCCATCTCTTCCGCAACAACAAGGGTTTCTGAAAACCTATATCGATGTTTACGCGAACATTTCAGCAACAATTGCTCACACAACCAACGAAATCACCTGAGTAAATAGAACCTGTGTTACCATGCTGACATAAGCAAACAGTCACAATCTGAAGTGAAATACATCCTGTTAGGTATTGTTCTCTACACCTTAGATATTTAAGTTTACAGGTAAATCAATTTACCTTCATGACAGACTTCTCACTGATATCCATATAACTTACGGTTCCCATCCTGAACATTTGGTGAAGGGCCTTGAGATGGTGGCCACCCAAATATATATATGGGGCTTGGCTGATTGGAGTCCCACTCTGCCCCATAGTTTGCATGGGTCTACACTCCACCCCTGGATATAGGAGGGTAATTATACCCTTCCCATGACATGACAGTGGGATAGGATATCCATTGGCCATTCAAACATAATGTATTCATGTTTTAATCAGTCGTAGACAACATCATTTTACCACTTTTTGTTTTTATGTGAGATTTATTTTGTTTCTTGCAATAACCATCTTTTGATGGTATTTTTTTAAATGTACTAATTACTTTTGCCAAAATGTTGCATATCTGTGACAATTATTAGATGATTAAAATGTTTTATGTAGAACTTGGTGGTACAGACTTTAAGCTTCAAACCAATGTTACTAATAGGTGTTACAATGACCAAACGAAGAGACAACCATTAATTTGTCAAACATATTGATGCTCATTTTGTTGACATGAGAAGAATGACCATCTGAACAAATTGCAGCAGCAGAGACATTCATCCATTGATCCATCTTTGTAGAGTGAAATTGAAAAGGTTTTCTATATTAGGCCCTCATTGAGTGGCCTCTTATTTTCAAAGGAACCAGAATTGTCCCAAGCAGAATTATGAGAGCAGCAGTTACACCGCAGAGCTCTGAATGAAGTTCTGGCTTAAAATGAGGAATTACTGAGAGAACTGGGCGCAAAATTACCCAGTAATTCCTCAATTCTAAGGAATCGCTTATGTCAAAAACAAAATGGACTAGTGTTTCTCCAGCGTCGAGTTACCAGTAACCCAGTAGTGGCTCGTGGAGGGAGTGCTGCGGGCGGTGAGGTGGGGCGGGGGAGGAACAGGGTGGGGGGTAGTAAACTACAGCACATGGCCGAACAAAGGTAAGTAAACAAATAAATAAATAAAGCTAATTTCATTGCGTGTGCTGCATTGCCAAATGGGATGCAGCGTGCGCAACAAAATTTGTTTTACTTTTTTATTTGTTTACTTACCTAATGTTCGGCTTCATTCCGTAGTTTACTACCATCCACCCTGATCCTCCTCGACCCGCCCCGCAGTACTCCCTCCACGAGCCCCTACTGCAGTAAACCCACTATAGTTAACCACAAAGGTGGGGAAAATTTGACCTATTAACTGAGCCTTATGACGAGGGCCTCAGTATCTTTGATGAGGGCCACATATTAGTGCACAACATTTACTTTCCTCTTTGTGATGCTCCAAGTCTGAATCTAATGTGTACCAATCTGTACTAAGCCTGAAGTGCAATGACAAGTCACTGCTAATTATTTGGAAACATATGCTCAATACCTTTACCACAGCACATCTATTATAGCCTTATAGCCCGCCGTAGCGGGCTATACCGGCTATTAAAAGCCTGCTGAATCGTTAAAGGCCCGAGCCGAAGGCGAAGGACTTTAACGAGACAGCAGGACTTTAATAGCCGGTATAGCCCTGCTACGAAGGGCTATAAGGCTATTAGAACATTCTGCCACTAGAGGGCAGAATGTTCTAACAAATTAAACAAAGGGTTCTCGAAGCTCGAGGGGATATAAATCCCCTCGAGCTTCGAGAAGCCTTTGTAGAACATTGGAATGTTGCTCTGCTGGCCTTTACCGGCCCGTAGAAGCATGGAGCACTCCATTGTCTGCAATGGAGCTCCCAAGCATTGCTTCCGTTGTTCTTTATATGAAAGTCCAATCAGTGTATGGTCTGTGTAATATCGTTGAAACATTAGCTGTTGCAATAGGGTACAAAATTAGGGGTACAGCTATTCAGATAAAGGAAATACAATAATGCGGACATGATGGGGTTCTACATGTTGAATTTTGCTGATGTGTACAGGTAGGTTCCAATGATCCTCAGTGTGCTTATCCATAATTTGATTGATGTGTAAAGGTCTTCTGCTGTTTGATGAGACAACTGTCCTAAAGTATGAAAGCAGACAGAGCACCTACTATTTTCCTCTGATTTTGAAAGCTTTTGTCCCATTGATTACACTTTCTTATATTTAGACATATATTTACTGGTACTGTCATTTGGGATTCCTCCCATTTATGGCTCCATGTGCTGTACTAGTAGTGTAAATAACAAAAAACGTAAATAATGGAAATGCCTTTAGTTTTTGGCAGACCCTTTATCCTTTTTCCCATTTGCTTCGGAAAATTAACCTGTGTGGCTTTCAGAATTTGGTCTGTTCTGAATCGTATATCAGCCACCTCTTGCTGAAATCCTTATGTTATTCTTTCATCATGTTCCCTGTATACTTCTAGGCCATTGTGCACAATTTAGAAAGATTCCTCAAAATTAGCCTACAGAGAACCCATTAGTTCACCGATGGCCCTTTTGCATGAGTTCTAGTCCAGTGTCACAATCAGGTTTCCCACCATAGGCAGGACATGCAATAGCACAGGACACACGCTTATAGTATATAATCAGCCACAGCTAAAGATCAAGTGACTTATTAAGAGTTTGATGGATGGGACATTGCGCAACTGCATTAAATGATATGGCACTTGTAATATGGCAGACAGGATATTTGCCATGTTTTGACAGAGTATCCTGTCTGTAAAACTGGAAATAAGGTTCAACTTCCTTTTAAATAAACGTATCTGAGTAATAACAGATGGTAGCACCTCCAACACCAGGTCTGAAACTTTGGACCGTGTGGCTACCGATAGCGAATATGTTTCTGAGTGTCTCATCTGTTATAAATCTGATCTTGTTCGGTTATCTCAAAGAAGCTTAGTGTGAATAATCTTGTTCTGTAGAAATTGTTTTATTGAAGGTGCACAAGGATAAGCTGTGAAATCTTATTGCGTTGAAACCATGCCAACCCCTGAGGAGTGACTTACAAAAGAATGTATGAGTACGGGATGTAGTAATAATGGATCAGCTTTTACGTACACTTACAAGCCTTTGTGAATCGGCCCTGAAAAGTCAATTCACAAAGAAATCAAAGGCATTTCTCTTCCCTTTAATGTTATATGACTATTCCCTGATTATTTCCATTTTATTCTGATATTTTGGGCAATTCATAAAGGCCTGTACAAACACGTAAATGATTATCACAGGATTACTAGTTTATGTACCCAAAATGCCATTATGAATAGGCCTGGACTCATTCTCTTCTATAATTAACATAACTCTTTCTGAAAAGTACCTCCCAATGATTCTGTAACACTCCCAAACAATGTATTTTACTGTAACTTCTGTAATTCATTCCGAGGCACACTGACCCTCCTTGGTGCCTACATCAGCCCAATTTGCACCTGAAAAAATATTTACAATAAATAGCAAAGTAAAAGAGATGATACAGACATATTCTAGGAATTGTCGACAGTGCATTGCGGCATCACAGCCCTGTGGGACTCAGGATAGGATCTGGGCTAAGAGGTGCCTAGAACATATTACTCCTACAGGTGACAGTGGTGTACTACACCTAGGCTTGTCATTAATAAACAGATGTTCTGTGGTTATTGTCTACCATGTCAGGCATCTAATTCACTTGAAGTAAATGAAGATGCAGATGTTTCTACTTGTGATATATGTGATTGGGACAAATGCAAGACAAACAGTATTGGCCATATTGCGTACCTATGTTTTTTTACTTGAGTATGTTTCTGCCATTGATTAAACACAGTGAGATACAAATATCACTTAAGGACATTCGTTTTACAGTAGGAAATGCAAGTAGCCCAATGGCGTGGATTACAGAGCATGATGTGCCATGTATGTTTTTCTCTCACTGAAGAATTATTTGCCAGAACGATTATTAAAGTATGGAATTTTATAATTGGCTTTCTAAACTCCTCTTTCACCCCCATAATTGCCTATCTATACTGACACTGAACGGAAGTTACTACAAGACTGTGCTTACTCTTTACTTGCTGTTGACGCTAGGCTAGCATCTGGTCAGTGCACTAGTGTGGCTTTCATTACCACCAAGATGGCTGTTCTTACCTCATGCATAATGCAGTTATTTTTCCGATCTAGGGTTCAATAAAACAAACCTTTCCTAAAATCTATTTCAAGCAACCACAAAACCCACAGAAAGTATTTATATAGTGGAGAAGTGTAGCTCGATGGTTAGAGCGGCAGACGCTGATGCAGAGGTTTAGCCTGGGACCAGGGTTCAATTCCCCGCCTCGGCGGGTCTAGGGCTCAAAATTCCACGGACCTGATAATTCTCACCTCGGTGCCTGTTCCAATCATGGAGTCCCACTCTACAACTCTGGGCAATAACTTGCTTAATCTCCACAACGGCCCCCACAACGCTAAGGATGCTTGGCCTCCACCTTGGGGGTGCCCAGGAGTGGACGCCTCACAGGGAAAGCCAGGATGGGTTCCACAGCGGTATTCGTACAAGCGCTTTGAGACCCTTGTGGGTGAGTAGTGCGCTATACAAGTATCAATTTACATTTACATTTACAATTTTATATCTCTGTGTATAACGGATGGAATATGGATGGACTATAAAACGTTTTTTTTGTTGGCAAAACCTTTTTCCCCATACTTCCACTCTTAGTAAATGCGTAAGTTCAAGAAAATAGAAACATCGGAAAGCGCTAATACGTATTAGTGCTGTAACTGAGGAGTAACATTTATTACCTTATCATGTTGCTTACCGTTATAGATGACATGGTAAACAATTCAGACAAAATGCAGTACAAATAAAATAACTCTTTTTTTTTTTACTTTTTGAAATTAATGTAAGGCCGACCAAAAGATTTCCCACATATTTTAAAAGCCAGCGTCACATAACAAGCCATATTCATATGCACCTTTCGATCCATTAATATGGGTTCCTCCTAACCTTTTAAAAATCCACATATTCAGGCATAAGGTAAAGAGTATGTACATTTATCAGACAGATTTAATTATGAATATAACTCACCCTGCATTCTTGACTAATGTTGCATTCAAACCATTATAATACATGCAAATGGAGATGAATGTGGTATAAATATAACACAGAAAATGAAATGCTAGTTAATTTGTTTTCACTTGTTATGGATGGCCATGCATAACTGTCTTAGGGCTCTGCTATGCCATGTCATTTGTGAGTTATGAGATGAGTCCCAACTTTCTGAAAATATAAGCTACCGTCATCCTGCTTTGTTTAATTCGCGGAATAGCCTCATGTTCGATCCTCATTTAACACGTTTGGCATAGTTATTTCCTTTTTAATGCAAATTACTTTCTTCGATAATAATCCATAATTATAGACTATCTTGCAGAAGTATAGCTCTGTCCTAGTAGCAGTAAGAAATATATGTTTGTGATTTTGCATACACTGGAAGCCAGTGTCAGCTCACGCTGGATGTAAATTGACTAGCATCACCCAGGGCCAGGGATCCCCCAATGTGTAGAGGACTAGTCTGATACTCTCTCATACCAAGCCCATCCACCATACACGATCACGCTTGTTTCAAAGGGTTTTTGTCTATATTTATGGAAATTGAAAAAAAGTCCAATTAAAGAATCAGATGAAGAATTTTTATAAGAAATTAGGATAAATCTAGAGGCAGTGGGTCAAATTTATTAATATATGTTTATGATTAAGTGAAGTAATACTCCTCTAATACTATGACCCACCCCATTTCTATATCAGTCCTATTCCAAAAGTTCCTTGTATATATTTATCTGTAAATTGCGACAAAAATCCAGACAAGGAATCAATGGCATAATTGTAATAGGAAATGAGGCTAATTCTAGAGGCCATGGGGTCCAGTTCACAAAGCCATTTATGAGTAAATGAGGTAGTTCCAAAGGGTTCTTGTGTATATTTGCTGTACCTTGGTAAATTAAAATTAGAGTAAATCTACAGACTCTGGGTCAATTCACAAATTACTTTGTGATTTACTTTGTGATTTAGCCCCATAGTTTGAAATATGATTGAGGATAAAAATGGATTCCAAGTGTGACAGAAGGTTCACCAATAAAAAAAGGAAGGCACTGAAACTTTAAATTTAAAGTTAGCTGAAATATTATGGGGTCAATTCACAAGCATTTATGAGTTTGAGAAGTACAGCACTAATACTTTACATACTCCTACATTCCTTTGTGAATTGACCCCATTCATCGCCATTTGTTGGGTATAGCGATCAATATCAAAGTTGTTTTCCGAATGTTGTTTTTCCTTTAAGTATCAGATCGACTTTGTTTTGGTCTCTTTTCTTGATTTATGGTACAAAGCCAATGCAACCAGCTCTTCAAACCAATTATACCCTTTTTTCTATGTGCTATTTTTTTTTTATCTGCTAAAGACTTTTTCGTTTTTACCAGTACTTGCCGTCTCCTCTTCCCCAGAGTTCAGACCCTTCAATCTGGATCCTGTGAAGAGACGGGGCATGCTACTTCCTAGCATCCCACAAGGACAAAGCCTTAACCTATGACCGCAACCTGCCCTCTCCCTGAGCATTTTCAGAACAGCTCTCACATCTCAGTCTTTCAGCTTCCACTAACCACCATCGTGGATTGCATTATGACCCTTCCAAATGCTCTAACGTTAGTTTTGCATGTAAATACTTTTCATGTTGGTTTAGACTTTTGCAGAAAAATAATAGGAATAGCCCACAGTAACAATGTTACCTGGTGCTTTTGATAATTGTTGGCCACATAGCTGCCACCCAGCTACTGTTGGTAATAACACGGTACAGTCACTGTGTTCAGATATGTTTTCATGACCTCACTAACTCAGTGACACCGAACTCCGCCCCCCCATTCAGTGCTAAATGTAAACACACATCCTCATGATATATTAAGCAGTTGGTAGGTTACTACACTATGGGCCTCATTCATGAAAAGTGTGGCATCGCTGAGGAAAAACAGCGATGCAACACTTTTCGTTACATCTTTGCAACACCATGGATGTGCCGTATTTACACTACGGCGCTCTACGTCACATGAATTGCACAGATACGTCAGGAATCCTGGCATCTCTGCTGGAGCAGTGATGACTCATTGGTGGTGTGTGTCGAGTCATCACTGCTCCGGCAGAGATGCCAGGATTCCTGACGTATCTGTGCAATACTTGCGACGTAGAGCGCCGTAGTGTAAATACGGCGCATCCATGGTGTTGCAAAGATGTAACGAAAAGTGTGGAGTGTGTCGGTATACTGATGCAACTCCAGCAATGTGTTGTTACACATAGAGAGATTCCCATGTAAAAGGCCTTTAGTCTCTCCTTATGCCTGCTTGAAGCAGGCGTTAAGATTGTGACGTAGTCAAGACAGAGGAGTGGCGCAGTGAAAATTAGATTTCACTGTACCACTTCGATGAGGCTTTTTTACGTGGGAACGCCCACCCTTTAAGCATTATACCTGACGCAGGTATAATATAGCGCAGGGCTTTACAACGTGATACATCTGCCTAGATGCGTCCCTGTGTAAATAGGGCTCTCTGTGGCACATTGATTATGCCGCCACAGCGTCACTGAAAAGTGACGCAAAGTACAAGGCCTTTATCAATAAACCCTAGGGGCCTTATTTATGAAGGCCTTGCGCCGCCAGTGCGTCACTTTTGCAATGGAAAAAAGTGATGTACCGGCGGCGCAAGGCCTTCATAAATAAGGCCCTATGTCTTCACCTCTCAGAACAATTTTACTGCCAAATGTAAAATGTATGAAAAAGACATGATAAATATATTAATATCCAGTTATCCATTTGTGCAGTACTGTATGTGATCTTCTACGCTATTATATGTGATGAAACTGCTTTAACCATGTTATAATGTCTAAGTTATCGACATTTCTTCCGCCATATCTTTTATATGGTTAGAATGCAACCCACATGCACCATTTATTGTCTAAATGAAAAAATATATAAATGAACACAAAAACAAAATATAAAAATGATTTTACCTAGCAGCCTTTAAATAAACAAAGGCACACACAGCATAGCTACAGTATCACTGCCACAGTGCAGACGCAAGAGCCTGAACCCCATACATTTGGCGTGGACATGAGCATACACTTCTTGACGTAGGGCCATGCGCAGGCAGGAGGCAGCTCTCAAAATGCATATCACGTTCACTCAAGGAAGCCAATACGACACAGCAAACAAATCTTTATTATCCTGGCAGAATCTGTCCGAAAGAGTTTGCCTGATTAAAGAAATGCTTTGGTGAAATATGACATACGGTACAGTTTTATGACCCCGGTACAGTAGTATAAAAAGATGAAAAATATTCTTAGAGATACAACTGCTTACGACACCCATAAATAATGTTCACACGGCGACAGTGTGACTTTTTTTCAGGGTCACAGAAGCCAGAGTCTGAGGCAGGGTAAACAATTCCCTGAGCATTTCTAAGGGATTGTTCAGTGGAAATCGAGTGAGGGCTGTGGAAATGTACACACTGCACCAGCCCCACGCTGTCCTATAGGAGAGGGGATTACAAATGTGTTTCTGTGAAACACCCACCCTGCATCTAAAGTCTCATTAGGGAATGTCAATCCCTCTTCTATCTGACATGGTATTGCTACCGGTGTGCAAATTGTGCCTCCCCACGGTTTTAGCCTCGCCGATTTTCTCCTGTTCAAACCTGCCACTAACTGGACAGGTCAATAGCTCACAAGCACTATAATCGTGTTAGTCCTAATTCCAAGGTGTACAAAGAGGAATCTGTTGCAATTTGCATGTGCAGTAAACACTGATAAACATAGAATCATTACATAGCATATGCACAATTTGCACCTGGAAGGTCACATCATTTGAAGGTCAATTCTGACCAGAATCTAATACATTATCATCACAAACTAATGTCATGTAAGAGTGATACATGACTTTAACATCCAAAGACAGAATACTCTCAGACACAATCAACAATCAGAAATGCATTTCACTCACTTCGGAACACGTCAGTTTGATGGAGTAAACCCGACTTGAAAGAACTGAAGTTCATAGCATAAGGCTAGGTGGAGAAAAATAGGAATGTATGACATTACAACGCAAACTATGACAACGCATTCCTTTACAACGCGGTCAATACAACGCGGCTTCCATTACAATGCATGGCATTACAACACAAGCCATTACAACGCATATTCCATTACAACGAATATGACTATTCTAACACAACCGGGTGCTTGACTCTGGGGAGGTGCTGGTCAGTGAGGGATATGCCTTGTAATGGCATGTGCTGTAATGGATCCTGTGTTGTACTGACTGCGTTGTAAAGGCATTGCGTTGTAATTCCTGCATTGTAATGGATGTGTCCCGTGAAACAGACCCTATTCCCCAGGGATATGGGGACTTAAATGCATTATGGAAATTGGAGATGTTAAATATAGAAGTTATTGATCCATAAGTGAACAGCACATAAGCTGTTAACTGTTGAAAATAGTCAAGCCTTTAGGTCAAATGTTGACTCTGATAATGCACTGACACAGGTAGAATATTCTATGAGGTACTGTACCCTAAAACATCAACAACCCCATTGTTGGTCTTTCAAACCCAGCAAAACGCTCAGCATGTCCTTAGCGGGAGCACAGAGGCATAAGATTCAATGAGCACAATTGATAATAGAAATTAAGGTAGAACGAGAGAAAGGCACCTCCAACATGCATTAGGCATTAACCTTAATAATCTGGTTCACCAGAAACTAGTTTTTGCTTCTTCAGGACAAACGTGACACACTGACAGTGACAAGTGACTTTTGCTTTCAGCAAGCTGAGGGGTCAGACCTCTTTCTGCAGGTGCTGTTATCAAGAAATAATAACCCACAGAAAAAAGGGAACCTCACTAATTCAGTCTAGAGGACATTACTGCCATTGCACACACGGAGGCTGGTTAGTTTGTACAAGCTTTATTCGAGATAAATTCTCATAAAAGCACAGCATAAAATTGAACATGACAAAATAAAAACATATCATTAGACAAATACAAATTTGTGTAAACATTTGTGCAAGCTCATACAATACCTATATAAAAAATGTACATATATGACACAATAAATTTGGATTTTATAAAAAAAAAAAATCTAAAAACATGATTAACTGGACCCTCTCAGAAATCGCCGCCTGATTGCCCAGGCCCACCCCAAATATTTGGCTACCCCAATAACTATCGACTCCTGAGTTGAAGTGCACAAAATTCTCAGTGCCACAGCACTATCTCGTGTCCCGAGGTTCTTACATACAGGTGTAAGCCATACCTTCCTAGGTGAAGAATAGGCTTTGCAGGCAAATAGAAAGTGGCCTAGGCTTTCCTCAGCTGTTTCGCATACTGGGCATAACGTATTGGTCGACCTCTGCCAACCTGCAGTTAGTTTTTTTAGGGGAATAGAACCAGATCTAACCTGAAAGACTAGCTTCCTATCCATTGGGACCGTAATAGTATCCCAATAATGTTCTAAAATAGGATAGATTTTAGTCTCCAGGAAGCGACCCACCATAGAGTCAGACCTAACACCTCTCAACAAATTACTGCCCACCCAGTCCCAATATTGTAATTTGAGGGCTTCCTTACTAGGGAAGACCTCCCCAAGTGGATTGGTCCAAAGGTTGGAAAACCCAAGGTTAAATAACATGGACCTTAAGTTTTTTAGTCATTTTATCTTGTGGAAGTTATCTTCCTTGATTATCGAAAGGAAATCCTCAGCATATTGCCTAATCTCAGGGGTTGTCCATAGACGTCTCCAATAGAGGACAGGGCGCAATCGCGCTCTATCACTAATAGGACGTCTACCCAGCTCCAGAAACAGTGGCAATAGGGGGGTACTCTGTGGGAGGCCTGTAATCCCTCTGAGAAACTTGTTCTCAGATATCTGTAAAGTCGAGAGATTGTCCCAGGCCCATAACTCTGCACCGTATAAGGTCGCGCCTAAGACCTTGGCGTCATAAACCATAAGAACAGGTTTGATCGGTTTCGTCTTAGATTTTCGATGTTCCCCCCGCAATGCTCCTGATAGTTGTTGATGTTTTAGGGCCGTTTTTTCCAAGTGATGTGACCAACCAGGGCCCTCTGCTATCTGTACCCCTAAATATACAAACTCTTTGACAGTCTCTAGCTTGCTATTATTCAGGGTTACCTTAGGATAAGTTTTACGGCGTGGGGAAAAGGCCATTAGTTTCGTCTTCCCCACATTTACTTCTAGGCCGTGCTCTTTGCAGAAAGCATCGAATATATTTAATGCACGTTGTAGCCCCACAGGGGCTGGTTAGTGCTTGGCTTTAATATTGAAAATTGCCATATTAGTACATTGTCTCACTTTGAGCGTGAATTGATAAGTTGCCATCAAGTTGAACCTCCAGGTTTCTTGCTATCTTTATTAGCAGTTGCCAAGACTCTGTAAAGCCAGATCAGATGTCAATGGACAAAATAAGCTTTAGAAAAGAAGAACACAATTGCACTGGGTTTTGTGCATGTTTCACAAAAACAAGGAAAGACGTTGTACTAATGAATCAATTGACACTGTATGTCTTCCTGATATATCAGGAAGACATACAGTGTCAATTGATTCATTAGTACAACGTCTTTCCTTGTTTTTGTGAAACATGCACAAAACCCAGTGCAATTGTGTTCTTCTTTTCTAAAGTATAGTTTCCCTGCTAGGGTTCATCTCATGAGGCAGGGGCCCCTTTCTTCCAAATATAATGGACAAAATAAGTCCATCAAGTTCAATTTCAGGAAGGTAAGCAACCCCTGAAGTTAATTGGATCCCAACATGCATACAATTGAAACTTAACTAGCAAGTGAAGGTTTTTTGAGACCTTGAGCAAAATGGCAGATTAACACAATTTCATATGTGGTAAATAATAATTTATTTTCTTCTTATATCAATCAATATATTGGCAATGGATGAGTAACCATCTTTAGGTTTAGTAGAAACATACTACAGAAAGCAAAAATAAGTACAAGCAATTATTTACAGAACTACCAGAAAATGTATTAGAGACTAGGTGATATTTAAACTGGGACTGAAAGATGGGACTGAAAGATGGTTGATGAAGCTTCTTGCTCACAGGATGGAAGGCACTTACGAAATGTTGGTACATTTAGCCGGTATACATAAAGCTCAAGACTTCCGTCCCATTCATTAGGAACAAAAACAACTGATCAAAAATGTAGATCATATTGCTTCTACAGCGGCTTCAGGCTCTTGAAAAGCCTTGTCCTGGAATGACTCCTCAAACTAATCCATGGCTACATTACTTTACTAAGTTACAACCACCACTGAAGTCCACCTTTCTGAGAATAACAAGTCTGTAGTATCAAGTTACCACAATATTATAGCAAAACTACTGCTAACCAAAATATGGACAAAGTAGGCTTAATACACCTATCTTTATACATATGTACCTCACAAACTATATATTTTCAAAATGTGGTGTTATGAATTGCAAATTTACACTGACCTATACTTACCTTATTAATACTTTTGTCATCCATATTTGTGCTAAATATTGATGTAGCATGACATAACATACTCAATATTCTAGCCTATAATCTCCTTTGTGCCCTTTTAAAACAATGTCTTGTTATGTCTGTATATCTCGGATATATAGTTTGCATTGTTATTTCATATTTTAAACATGTGTAAGTTGATATTTATTTATTTAAAAGGTTTTATATAGCGCTGGTTCCACCCGGGGTATCAGAACGCTTTACATTGGGATGACAATAGTACATGGAATACAAAACAGTGGTATCCAAATGAACCATCCAGAACATGGTGGACTAAAAGAACACATTGAATAATATAGCTTGACTTTAACCAATGTAACAACCTCTGTGAATACATTTTCAACATTTCCGGATTGTACCTTGAAATGGTTTTCAGAACTGATATGGTTTTGCAATATCAATTGATAGATGGACAATTCCTAAAATAAAACAGGTACCGTATAATCTTGGATCTGTACATGAGATGCTGATATAAACAGACAAGCTTTTTACTGCATTAGACATAGGGATACAATTCAAAGGTGTTTATGAAGACTGAAAACACGGTTTTTGAAGAAAGTTTGTATTAATGCATATTCTGCTGAGAAGAGTTTTCCTAATGCATTTTATATTGCATTGAGACAAGCTTGTTTTCTTTGAATAGTAATCCCAAACTCAAGCATGATCAGTGCATGCTGAACAGATTTCCTTTCAGAAGAACACTGTTATTTAATACCCCTAGGAGCTCCTTGCTTGTATTACAGTTGCAAGTTTAACAAACATTTTAAAACAAAACAAATATCTAAATGAAGCCCTGGAAATTGTTTCAGAGGCCTTTTTATGGCACCGAAAACTAAGACTAAGTACATTATGAACAACAACAGAATACAAAGGAGATTTAACATAACAGTATGCTTCGAGAAATCTAGATTTGTTATTTTTTGTAATAAAATCCAGCACACAATAATTACATGTAGGACAAATAATTTGTTGGATTAGATGACTCCTCACCCACAGCTTCAAAGCTTTATAGCTGGAAAACGGCCACCACTCATACCAGTTGATACTCATGACAGGGACAACCCACGCTAAAAAATATATTACAGATTATCCATTCCTGCCTTCCACGTGTACTAGTTTCAAGATGCTGAGTTGCAACTAGTGTGGTAAACAGATATCAATGAACACTGTTTATCATTTTGAACGAAGGGATGTGGGAGCAGGAGGTGTAGGCATAGTTGTGTGGTCAGTGCTGCAGGGCGTCATATAGCCTTATAGCCTGCCGTAGGGGGCTATACTGGCCATTAAAGGCCCACTTAAGCGTTAAAGGCCTGAGTCGAAGGTGAGGGCCTTTAACAAGGGAGCAGGACTTTAATGGCCAGTATATCCCAGCTGCAGAGAGATATCAGGCTATTGGAACATTCTGCCACTAGAGTACAGAATGTTCTAACAGATAAAACAAAGGCTTCATGGAACCCAACGGGATTTGAAACCCATTGGGCTCTGGGAGGCCTTTGTTCACAGCAGCAGTTGTGAATGAAAAACAAAACATTAGAACGTTGCTCTGCGGGCTTCTGCTGGCCCGTAGAAGCTTGAGGCACTCCACTGTCTACAATGGAGAGCTCAACATTCTAATGTTCTAATAAGAGGTAGACAACTGGAGGAACTTCAGGAGCTTAATGGTGCCTTTAAGGTGATGCATTCTGCATTCTATGGTGAGTAGCTTTTTGTGGTGGACACAGCCCCATGAAAAATGAGAGAGGGGCTAGTTTGACTGGGATTGCATTAAAGACCAAGATACGCATTGATCTGATAATCAATTCCAGGCATTAACTGTACCTGTACAAGAGTGCTGATGCCATTCGGCTGCCTATGCTCCCTTTTACATTGCGGAACCTATATTGTCATGAACTCACATCTATGAAGGTCGTCATTTGTAAATGTTTTATTAACCCTCTTCTTTGGAATATACTGCAGAGCTTGGGCCATTATTATAGGATTTGCAGGAAGTCCAATTTTGTAATGCTACATGCAGACATGCACAAGTAGTGGGGTAATAATAGTGTTCAGCAGTACTGCGTCATTGCAACCAGAGCCGGACCAGCAAGTGGTGGGGGGCATTTTTTTGTTATTGGGTCCCAGTTTTACAGCAGTGTTGAAATATCGTCCCCCTGTAAAAATAACAAAAGCAGCAGCAGTGTTTCCTACCATCACCCCACACCCTCCCGGCGCCGGTCCAACTTAATTGCCTGGGCTGGTTTGCATTTTTAGTCTGCTGTGCTTGCAACCATACCACAGAAAAATACCGTCACCCTTAGGTTTTCTCAACATTCCTGCCATTTTGTCTTCACTGGCGAAAATGCCTTCATGGAAAAACCTGAAGGTGCAGAGTTACTGCAAAACGAATAATCATATTTCTAGTGCAAACTCTTGGTTCCACCCACATCAGGCTTTCCTCTACATTTGTAAGGAGTGCATAAAGGAAAATTTATTATTCTGATGGGTGACTTGTTTGTTCAGGGATGTATGGAGCCAGCAAGTGCTTACTAGTCTGTACTTAAACAGTCTTAATTGTGTTGGTGATGCTGCCAGCAGAACCCTTATTTTGCCCGCACTGGTTAGGTAATGTATTATTATTGCAAGGCATCAATCAAACAGTGAAATTGCATAGACAATCAATGTAAATTTAGCCACTTTGGTGTGATTGGTAAGTGCCACTTTATTTACCACACTGGAGCCAGAGCATTACAAGTTGACTCTCCTGACCGCTACTACATCTATAGTAGGGATTAAGGGCCAAATATGGAAAACTAAGGGGCATATTACCAAGGCAGGCGAAATGAAATTATCGCCGCTTTTGCTGCCGTTTTCGGCCGCAAAGCGGCGATAATTTCATCGCTCTATTAGCAAGCTGTCGCTAACATCAGTTAGTGACAGCTTTTAGGTGATAGCGAGCGGTTTGGGGCCCGCTTTGCATGTCAGCGATATTTATCGCTAATGACATGCAAAGTGGGCGTACCCAACCTGTTAGCGACTGAAAGTAGTCGCTAACATCTCTATCGCCTATTATCAACGCAGGCCTGGCAACAAAAAAATGTGCGCTAAGCGCGAATATCGCTGAAAACTAATGCCTGCTCAGACCAGTTCTTAGCCTGTATATCCAGTGGGAGGTGGATATTCTGGCTAAGTCCCTATTAGCGATAATGCCGAAATATCGCTGGATTTCCAGCGATATTCACGCATTTCGCCGATATCGTCGGATATTTTATCGCTTTGGAGATAAACGTTGCTAATAGCACGTTATCTCTGCGATAAAATCCGGCGATGCGCAGCGATAAAAAAAATGTCGCTAAGCTTATTTAGCTATAACCTCATAGCTGCTATTACACATTCCTCCCCAGTGCTGCGCTGTCCATTAGAACTAGTGCTGAATGGACGTTCAATGGTCGTGCGCAGCACTGGGGAGGTAGCGCTGCTGACGACCATTGGCCGTCAGCAGCACTTAAGGGGTTAAATATCGCTAGTTGTTGATAATATGCCCCTAAGTTATTATTGTGCTCCCGATACCACCCATTCTGTATTCAGGACCCGTTTAATTCTAACTATACATCTAAAAATGATATAATTCTGCACATTTTAGTCTAATCAGGTGAACTTTGTTAATGCAGAGAGGCCTACACAATATTCTGAAAGGGAATGCAAGCAATAATTTTCTCTCCCTACTATCTGAATATTATTGTGCATAATATGCTATGCATATATACACCAGGAAGCATTAAGACTATTTAGCATTTATAATAAGCAGAGGCAACAGTTCACTGATTGACGCAAAGACAGCTATGTTCCAACCACAGCCTCACTAAAAACAACAACACAACAGGGGTTCTTGTTGACCTATGTTGAAACCAACCGTGTCCTCAAGCAGTTCTTCTTCCAGTACTTCCAGAAGCTCTAAGCATTGTTATAAATAATAAAATGAGGTAATTTCGAGCAATGGGTGTAATTGTTTTTAGTGTGGTGCTAAGTGCAAATGTATGGCATGGATTCGTTTCGAAGAAGCAGTATAATAAATGCAACACTCCTGTGTCTAGACAAGTGTTGTCTTCCTGTTCTCAGGGGAACAAGCATTTCCAAAACAGCACCACTAAGAGGTACCAGGACGATTCCAGCAAACGCCTCCATTATGAGGCCCTCTAAACACTTGCAAATCACAAGACAAAATGACTAATTACAAAATATTCTGAGTGGGCAGATGGCATGTTTAACCCCTGCCTAGCACTTTGCTCTCCCCCCTCCTCCCTCACTCACCTTCCGCGCCTGTTTTACACAACAGACTTCAGATGGGTAAAGCCTCCATAAATCACTCATGGATCACCATTCATCACTCATCCGTTGGATCTGACATTAACTAATGGGCAAGCCTCGTGCAATCCATAACACATTTCAAATACATGGCAGGACAGCCCTGACTACAGCACACACATTTACATATATATATATATATATATATTGCTATGTATATATAAAATGCTATATATATATAATATGTTACATACAATGCAGGACAGCCCTGCCTATAACACACATTTACGTAGTAATATGTATATATATATATAGCAGAGACTGTTCTATATACATATATATATATATATATATATAGAGAGAGAGAGAGAGATATTATATATATATATATATATATATATATATATATATATATATATATATATATACATATATATATATATATATATATATATATATGTATATATATATATATGCTGAAATAAATAATGCTGGCACATGTGAAGGTCTACGCCCGTTATTCTGCGCCTAAGCAGAGAAGTGTTACCAGTTCCAGTAAAAAAAAAAAAATATATATATATATATATATATATATATATAATATGTTATGTTTATATATAAATGGACATATATATGTATATGTTAATGTATATATAAAAATAACATATATGTAACATTATAAATATAGTATAAAAATAACATAAACATAGATCGATAGATTTCCATATTATTACCACAGTATAGCAAAATGTAAATGGAAAAACACTGTTTACTGCCTCAAAGTTTGCATAATACAATTATGTTTTATAGGGAAACAACTGATGATAGTCACAAGGCCTATTTCATATAATTTTTCCTCACAGCAGGACTGTAACCACTTGCATTCTGCTTTTTTTTTTGGGTGAAATGTCTTTTTTGAAACAAATACATATGTGAGCAGGGCACGGCATTAGCCACATATACTGATGCACAGAATGCAGTTTGCTTTACAAGACACCAAGAGACGGAAGAGCAGAAAAGGAAGATAGAAGAAGGAAGAGAATGATGGGGAAAGCGGGTATAAAATAAAACCTGCAAAGGAGAGAAAGATACAGGAACTGTAGGGTGGTGGATTAAAGAATCTGAAGGTAGAGCTAAGAGTAGCCACATTTCGGGCTCAGCACTGCAGTAGTGTTTTTATTTTATTTTTTTGTTTTCTAAAGTGGGCTGAGATGAAAGAGTAGAATTGTGAGAGACACAGTTGCAACATGAAGACCAAGGAAAAAACTGAATGGCAAAACGTGTCCAAATCTCTGAAATAAGACTAGGGACCAACAGCCATAATGTGAAGTGGATTCACTAATTGCCAAGAAGTATCAATTTCTTTAGTTGTACAACCACATCCTAAATCATTGAAAGTGAGCAAAAGTTGCCATGGCTTCATATATAATTTTCAGCAATTCATAGAGGTTTCCAAATAAAACAATACCACCCTAAGCTCATATGTAAGTGATAATAAGGGTTTGCAAAGTGCTGTTTGATGTCAGTTTAATGTAAGGAAAATGACATATTTTGAAAGGAAATTGAAAAGAATCTTTACATATATGAAGAGTAACTTAAGAATCAGTGATATAAAATATCCAACATAGTATCTTTTATTGCCCAATCCACAAACACAAGTTTATTGAATATTTTTTACTTATGCATATTAAAACAAATTTTGTGCACATATTCGGGAAATATAATACGATAACTAAGCAACAAACTCAAAACAGATTTTATGTATTTAAAATCCTGGCACTTGCAAAGTAAATAGGACTCTTCTGGAGAGCTTTTTTGAACAACAAAACGTGTTTCAGGATGGTGCTATTGAAATAAGAAACCATTTCGGAATTCTGACGGGTTTAGAATGGCAGGTACCTATAGTAGAATCACACGGTTACATAGGTGTAAGAACAAAACTAGGTTTTAATGCACCGAAATTGGATGTGTTCAATATGCAGATAAATAACAGTTGTCCTGCTGCATTCAAGTACTGAAAGGCCAAATGGCTTATGAATAGAATAATGCACTGATCCAGCCATTAGATGGGATTCTTTAAAAATGATTGTGCATTGTCGAAGATGAACAACCTATAAGAGGGAGAAAATATTTTTAAAAGAAAAACGCTGATCAGATTTTTTCCTCCAACAGTTATCACATTCCAAACCATGAGAATGTTTTCCAAGATTAGTGTACTTAGGCAACAGAGCCTTCACGTGCCACAGAATCGGCACCACCATGATTCTCTTAATTTATTTTTTTCTAGCTTACCATGTGACTTTAAACTCTATTAAACTTAACAATATTCAATTCCACTGGAGTTACTCCAGTTTGGTTCTCAGGTTTGCAGAGACCAAGGCTCTGCTGATCAGCAAGTGCATCTGAAGAAAACCACAACTCAAGGTAGCTACCATGCCTTATACCAGGGTACAGAGAGGCAGTACACTTGGTAGTGGTTGATTATTGATATGAGGCTCAAGCATTTTGTATCTAGACCAGCATAAGAGGAGCTGATGTACTGGGTCTTCTATAAAAAATCCCTGAGTTTCAAATAAATAGTATGTAACTGTTCCACGGCCTGTGTGCACTGTATTCTGTGAGCTCAATATGTTGTATATATGCAGACTACGCGCAGGAATAAAGGTGTTTGTTGAAGGATAAGGTGAATACTGCACAAAATCAACTTTCAGTCTGGATTTCCTCAGGAGAATCCTCTTACGACTCACTGTTTGGTGTCCACCATTTCACAATTTCAGTAGAAGCCTTGGAAGAAGAAGTAAAAGACAAAGAAGTGTAGTCTGCCTAGATAGGAGTTGTTTAAATTATAAGAACTATAAAGGTAGCTTAACATTGACTGCCACTATCATCCTAACACTGCCTCCAAAGGCCGGGTAATGACAGCTGAGAAGAGATTAATACTTTTTGCCAGGTTCAAGATTTCCTGTCTTACTGAATCCTCCAATGCTAGTGCCAGAGATACAACTCTGGAAGGAGACTTGCTGCTGTAACTGAAGAATATAAACCTGTGCTATCCAGCATGAGAGCATGAGTACCCACGCCCGACGCATACGTGAAGTTCAATGGATTCAAGGCTCTGTGGAGCTCAACTCTAGGTAATGAGTGACACATGAGCCATGAGGATCTTTAGTCCAGCAGCACAGATCTGTCTGTCATTCTCAATATAACTAAGTGTGAAGCATCTGCAGAGAGCATTCAGGTCTATGTGTGTCTTGTATCGGCATCAAACACAACCCACTCTGTACAACATTGACTTTGTGGGAGCCTGCAGCTGCCCCCTTCCAGTCTGTGAGAGACACCGTTTTTACTCAATGTAATCCTCATTTACTCTTTAGATTAATCGAGTCTGTTTATGTATAGCCCCCCTGTTATACTTATTATAACACACAGAGTTAATGTAGTAATGGTATGCAATTCTATAATGCAAAACTTGATTCCCTGTCATGCCAATGTGATATACAGAGAGGACAAACCCTTTTACACTTTTTATTTTTTTGTTAATTTTATACAAAATATGCACAATGGCTGCTAATTCCGTTTATTTTAAACTGTTACCTATCCAAGTAACTGATGCCCTCAGCTGCATACTCAAACTGGAAAATGATGAATTGATCCTGCGTGTTGGCACTTTCTTGCAAATAGCCATAATGGCTCGTAAATCAATGAGTGACCCGTGAAGCACACTTGCACTTTGTTTTTAACACTATGTATTTGTAATCATGCCACTGTAATTGTTTACTATGTTGCCCATTTGTTTACTGTTTACTGTACTATAAATTTTGACCATGCTATTTAACTGCTCTATTGTGTGATTTTAATTCTTGTACATGCTCTACTTACATGGATACGGTGTTATCCGAATAATGTCTTTACGATTTGGTTTTGCACAATTCTATTTCATAATTATAATAGTCCATGGTGCTTATGATAACTCAAATACCGTAAAAGAAGAGGCTGAAATTCGAGGGGCTTCACTGACTTTGCCATCATCCTCTTATTGATATATTATCAGTGAGATTATTTGGGTGCATAGATCTTTTTGATTACTCAAGAATATGCTCTGTCATAAGGATCTCCAAGGGATCAATATTAAAAAAAAGCAAATCATGCAGAAAGTGGAATTTCAAAAAATGAACACCGAAAAGAAAGAAATTTAAATAAATGCGAATAGAAATAAATCTGTATGCAAAAATGAAGTAGAAAGATTCATTTTGGGACAAAACGCATGAAGCCAGGCTGACAGTGTTAGAAACAGACAGGAAGAAAAAAAAAATGTCAACACATAGTGAATAGTAAAAACCAATTGATTAAAGTAAAGTTAACATTTTGAATGCATTATTAGATTATGGACCTACTAAAATATCAACCCCAGAATACTGACTACCAATTTATTGTGAAGCTAAGCATATATGTACTATTCTTTACTCCTTATCTTCAAACCTTGATTAAAGTAAATAGTTGTGGAGTTAAGAACAGTAAACCCATACACTTACCATCAAGATGTAGTGGTAGTTGACATTCTAGGGTCCGTATTTTTGTAGGTCGACATTTGTGACTTCAATATTCTGACATAAAACACCAAGAACGAGTAGGTGGTATAAAAAGAGAAGCAGAAAAGGAACGATAAAAAGAAAGAACGAAAAAGTAAAATTAGTTGAAGAAAACACTTGTGGATCTTCTGGGCTAACAGCCGCTAAATATTAGGAATAAAATACAGTTAACTGTACATACAAAGAATATTGTATGCTAGCTCTACAGGCCTTAGTAAAAGCACGTGCATGCCTTTATTTGATATGATTAGATGACAGAAATTCTCAGTGACTGCACTATCCTTAACCCGTTAACCGCGGCGGTAATTCCGCCGCAGTGCGGGCGTTTCCGAGCGCGGGTGGAATGCCGTCGGCCAATGGCCGACAGCAGCACTGGGGAGGTATGGCCGACGGCAGCGCTTAAGGGGTTAAAACATGCATATTGAGTTATTATTGTTGTTATTATTATTAGTATTATTATTAGTACTATTATTGTTACTATTATTATTTTATGATTTTTATTAATATTACTGCTGATACTAATAATAATGATTATTATTATTAATAATAGCAATGATAATAATGATCATCATCATCATCTTCATCATACTACTTTTGCTACTTCTACTACATATTATCTGGCTTTTTACACTTCATTGCAGTGGTTCTTGGCAGCAGAAGCGGTACAGAGTGAAACACATTTTGTTGTGATCTGCCTAGAAGTATATAATTCTCTTTTTTAACATACTATAGACGGAATGTACTTGTACTCAATACATAGGGGTCCAAATCAAACCTCAACAATGGTATTACCAGACCTGCGAATAAGAAGAAACATATAAATCATAAGACTATAATCCCTGAAGGCCAATTTTCATGACTGCTGAACAGAGATTCAGAGGGAGGAACAGAGAACTGCGGCACCCCCCCCCCCCCCAGCGCCTTGAGACCCTACGGGTATGTAGCGCGCTTTATAAGTGTCACTGATTGATTGATTGATTGATTACCATATGCGCTGGTAAAATATAGTAAGAGTGTATGTGACATGAATACTAGATTATATTGAATTGAAACTGTTTGCAAGCTAATCTGTTGTTTTGCTATGATGTAACAGTTGACCTTATGATAGTGCTCACCAACCTCAAAACAGATATCAATGTTGGTAGTAACGTACCTTGGAATTACAGCTCAGTGAATTTCAGCAAACCAGTTATTACCTTTTGGCAGAGCAGGGCCTAATGATAAATTATTGTATAGTAATCTGCCATCACAATAGATTTATAAGACACATCTTTGAAATTTGTGAATTTTAACTCACTGATTACTTTGGGGGTGGGAAATGACACTGAAATTCTGGGCTGACATGCGTGTTTGGATACCTAATTTGTATCAATAAATGTATTGTGACGTTCCCAATGTGAGAAATTATATTATTCTTTTTTTATTTACAAAATAGTGACTGCACGATTTCAAAATAAAAATTCTTAATTAAAAACAATTGATGAAAACAATCACTATGAAATACATATTAACCCCTTGCAAGCTCATGACGGCCCCCGGCCGTCATGAGTCACCGTGGGTGTGTGCTCACGACGGCCAGGGGCAGTTCAAATCCCGCCCACTATGCTAATGACCCGCACAGCGTGAACATTCGCCGCGGATGCATAGGGTTAAAGTAAAATAGGCAATGTCACAAATGTTAATGAAATTGCTTACTGGAAATTCTTACATTTTCAATTATAAGTTAAATTGAGGTGCTAAAACATTACTGTCAGGTGCATTAATTCATCAATATGGCTAGGCCCTACTTGTTTTATGTATCTGCAGCACACATAGAAAGAGGAAAAAACCTTGAGAATTGCTTTTGTGTGGGAAGGCGTCCCTTCATGAAATAAAACAATTCTCCTTGTAACGCAGGCCATCTTGCACTTTAGTGCAAGGGTGCCAGATTTGGTGCTAGGCTGCCTGAAGTGTGCCAGTGCTATGAGAGATCAGAAATGCGCCATATCTTAGGGGATATGGCGCATTTCTGCTCTCTCCCTTTCACGCAACGCAGAACAGCAAGTTGGCTTGCTACACTGCATTGCCTAAAAGGTTAGTAAATCTGGCCCTATATTTATAAAGGGAAGTTGTAGCGATGAGGTCGACAAGAGGACTATATTTACTCTTTCTGACTTCCCCTCTGAAATCTAACTTCTTTCATTCATGTCACCATACCACAACATCTCAATGAAGCATTCATTACTCAAAGTGCCTTAAAGCTAAAATACATTTATAATCTTGCTTCTGTGCATCATGATAGTCAGTATTTACTCAATATTACCCCCCTGGTCTTTAACCATCTCTAAATGTTCATAATATTCTATAAATTTGAGCACAATGTTATTAAATTAGGTAATGTAAGGATTTTTGAATGATGCAAGCCAAACACTCTGCTGTCTCAGTCTGCCTGGCATTATATCCTTTGAAAAACGTTCATGTGGATGTGGTTGGTGAAGGGTGTGTGTGCATGCGTATGTGCATGCATATGTGTATGCATATGTGTATGTGTGTACAAACAATTACCAGGCTTCAAAAACTTAAAATGAGGGGGAAAAATTAATATTATAAGGCCTCCAATCAAAGAATTGCAAATGAAAAGCTGTAGACAGTACATTCACATCTCTGACGCACATAGTAGGCTAGGTGCGGGCGAAAATATGTGAGCCATCAATTGTGGGTCGTTTCAACAACAAATGTTGAGGAATGTGCAAACAAAAAAGTGAGATGGACACAAATGGTGTGTAATGTGTGGCTAAATGATCTGTGCATTCGTGCATTTGACAGGTTACTCAAACATCCTGGTTTGATGATTCATAAAAAAGATACTGTCTAGTGTGAGGCGAAATACCCCGCGAAAAGCTTGTATTCAGTCCTTTAGAATGTTATATAGAAGGCTGCATCATGTTGTAAGGTATTGTTATCTGTAAGAGTTAGTGTATCAGGAAATGTTCATATCGTAATTAAATCCATCACAGTTTTACTTCGCTGAGAAACAATACAGTCAATATTATGGAATTTATTGACTAAAAAACGTATATGTTCAGATTGAGACATCAACTGATTGGACAATAATCCTTTGAAAATAACTTTTTGATAATTTAACTTGGATTGGTGAATATAATATTAATAAAGAATTGCATTATCTGCTTTTTTTGCAGAGGTTCCTGTGTGTTGGGAGCCAAACTGTTTAAAAGGACAAAATGAAAATAATACAAATATTACTTGAGGGGCATTTGTTTTTGTTCAAAGAGAATGCATATAAAACTTCCAATCAGCAATCTAAATGTTACATTCTTTTATGAGGAACTTTAGATTTTAAATCAAACAAAAATTCCTCACATTTGTCATTAAGAATGTTATTAGGTCTCGCCTGTCGATGCGCATGCGCATCGAGCTTGCAAGACTATGGGGGCTTAACCACTCTTTAACTAACTTGCAAGAAATCGTGGCGATTCCTTGCAGTGCCCGTGACTTTTAAGCTCAATGCGCATGCGCATTGAGCCTAAAAGCGCGTGCACATGCCCCCAGCCGTATTTTCCCTCAGGCGCATTCCTCCCACACCCCCGCTCCGCCCCCTCCCCTGCCCGCCGTGTCGCATTTCTCCTCCCCCCTCCCCTTCTCTGCCTTCCCTCCGTCTTGTCTCTTCACTTCGCCGTGCCTCCCCTACTCTCCTCCCCCCTCCTCCTCCTACTCTCCTCCCCCCTCCTCCTGACATTTTCTGTTGCACTCTTACCGAATGCGCACTAACATTCTACAGAGGCCGAGACACCGCAGCAGAGATCGATTAGGTCAGATTCCAACTGCTTACCGTTCCAATATCCATTCGACCCAAAATGATCCTTCACATTACTCCGATTTTAGCAATCAACCTTTCCGTACTAAGATTTTTTCCTAGCATATTCTAGAACGTTGACTGTGTAACCATAATCCTTAATTATTTCCAAACCTGTAATCGTACAGGACCATTCTATCAAGTGCGTAGCAGCCTTTTTAGTCTTTCTAAAAACCTTTTCTTTCCAGCAAATTTCTCAAACCCCAAACAAATTGCAACATGCTTAATCGCGGTTCCTGTCTGTGCCCCTTGAACACCAACACAGCCCCCTCCCCTGCCCGCCGTGTCGCATTTCTCCTCCCCCCTCCCCTTCTCTGCCTTCCCTCCGTCTTGTCTCTTCACTTCGCCGTGCCTCCCCTACTCTCCTCCCCCCTCCACCTCCTACTCTCCTCCCCCCTCCTCCTGACATTTTCTGTTGCACTCTACCGAATGCGCACTAACATTCTACAGAGGCCGAGACACCGCAGCAGAGATCGATTAGGTCAGATTCCAACTGCTTACCGTTCCAATATCCATTCGACCCAAAATGATCCTTCACATTACTCCGATTTTAGCAATCAACCTTTCCATACTAAGATTTTTTCCTAGCATATTCTAGAACGTTGACTGTGTAACCATAATCCTTAATTATTTCCAAACCTGTAATCGTACAGGACCATTCTATCAAGTGCGTAGCAGCCTTTTTAGTCTTTCTAAAAACCTTTTCTTTCCAGCAAATTTCTCAAACCCCAAACAAATTGCAACATGCTTAATCGTGGTTCCTGTCTGTGCCCCTTGAACACCAACACAGCCCCCTCCCCTGCCCGCCGTGTCGCATTTCTCCTCCCCCTCCCCTTCTCTGCCTTCCCTCCGTCTGGTCTCTTCACTTCGCCGTGCCTCCCCTACTCTCCACCCCCCTCCTCCTCCTTATATTGTTTATTTAAAACAAAAAAGCTTACACATTAAAAGCAACTACAACCTCATCCAAACGAGGGCGAGGAGCACAGGAACCCATGTCCTCAAACGTGGAAGGTTTCACTCCAACCAGGAGTGCTGACATTTTCTGTTGCACTCTACCGAATGCGCACTAACATTCTACAGAGGCCGAGACACCGCAGCAGAGATCGATTAGGTCAGATTCCAACTGCTTACCGTTCCAATATCCATTCGACCCAAAATGATCCTTCACATTACTCCGATTTTAGCACCGTCTTGTCTCTTCACTTCGCCGTGCCTCCCCTACTCTCCTCCCCCCTCCTCCTCCTACTCTCCTCCCCCCTCCTCCTCCTACTCTCCTCCCCACTCTCTCTCTCCCAGCACAACCTTGTTTTACCATTCCACGGTATGATCACAGGAGACTTAACTTTTAGAGGTACTCTCACACTATATAAATAAAAATCAGTTGCAAGTCAAAAAGGGGGCACACTATTCTAGTATCATAAAGTGCTAGAGGGCACTATATATGTTTACCAAAAGGGAGAGAGAGAGAAAATCCCCATCAGTATACCCTCCTGAAGATGGAACATGAGCTAGATTTAAACAAATTTGTTACCTTGTGTCAAACCAACTTATGTAAAGGGGAAAATAATATATGCCATGCAAGGAGGCCTTATATCTTTCTAGCCATAGTTGATTATTGCATGTTTGCTTCTACAGCCCCTCACCCTCACACACACCCTCACCCTCACACCATCTCACCCTCACACCATCTCACCCTCACTCACCCTCACACCCTCTCACACCCTCACCCCATCACCCTCACACCTCCTCACCCTCACACCTCCTCACCCTCATCCCCCTCAATCCCACACACCCTCACCCACACTCACACACCCTCACTCATCCTCACCCCCTCATCCTCACACACCCTCACTCACCCTCACACCCCTCACAACCCTCTCACCCTCACTCAGCCTCACACCCCCTCACCCTCACACACCCTCACACACCCTCACTCACCCTCACCCTTGCACCCTCTCACCATCACCCCCTCTCCCTCACACACCCTTACCCTCATCCCCTCACCCTCACACACACTCAGTCACCCTCACACCCCCTAACCCTCACCCTCACCACCTCACACACCCTCACTCACCCTCAAACACCCTCACTCACCCTCACACACCCACACCCTCACCCACCCTCACCCTCACTCACCCTCACACCCTCACACACCCACTCACCCTCACACCACTCAGTGCTACAACACATATTGTGTTGCAATAGGTGTCACATTTGCGAAAGATAAAACTATTGGCATTGTAAATAACAAAGCTATTAATTTCGCAATTTTCAAAACAAGCACATAAATGAAAAATGTGTCCTTTACAATACCAATAGCTCAAACTTTCCTAATGCGAGACCTATTGCATTGCTGTGCTTCTCCCCCCTGCTGCACTCTCCTGCTCTCTAGAGATGTGGCCTAACGACCAGAGCTGCCATCTATGTCACGTAAATACAAAACATGTTGCATTCCAAATGCTATAGGTGTCACATTCGCAAAAGTTATAACTATTGGCGTTGTAAATGACAAAGCTATCAATTTAGCTATTTTAAAAACCAACAAATAAATAAAATATTTGTCATTTACAAGACCAATAGCTCCAACTTTTCTAATGCGAGACCTACTGCATTTCCAATGCTTGTTTTTGTTTTGTTGTGTGTTTATCTACCAAGCACCCTGTATCACGTGTAAGACATTAGGACAGTATTCCATGCGAAAGGGTGTTGACCAAAAAGGACTGCCTGAAGATGACACACATGCGATGTGGCATGTTTGTATTTGCCCCATTGTACATTGGTATGCGCCTCTATTATGCACCAACCTAGCACTCTATGAAGCACATGGACCTTTGTCCCTAAATTTAATTTAATTTAAATCCACTGGCATACAACCACTAGTACTATGCTCATGTAGTGCATCCAATGCTCTCAAAATGCACAGTTCTTAGGGCTTCCAAGAAATATCTTGAGCAATTTTCAAAAGAGACCTGCCACAAAATGATCTGCTGAGGTGTATGACTAGGGCTACCCAGTGCAGAAGACTGTCCTGGTATGCACAGTATCCAGTGCTCATTTGGTGGTTTTCACTGTGTTCTCCTTGCTGTACATCAATGTGTTTTTACCTGTTGCACACAGCTATGTATGACTATTGGTCATTCTGAGTGAATAGTAACTGGTTTGTTGTCAATGTGCATGAGTCTATGCATATGTGTATGCGTTCAGTAGGCCTCTGTACCTGTACAGCATGTGCCTCTGTGTAGATTCACAGCAAAAATGACAAATCTATTGGTATTTTCAATGTTTGTCCTTACTAATTACCATTGGCCTTAGAAAAGGTTACATTTATCCCATGTTCCTTAATGCAGAAACACTGAAAACTTAAAATGTAATTGTTGTATACATTCAATGTGCTACTTCTTGCCTGCCAGTAGCACAAGAGCCTAGTTGTAACTGCGCACTCAGTAGGGTTGTGTGTTTTTCTTCTCAGGCCTCTTTAAATTTACATAGTGGTGTTTGGGTCTTGTTAGTCTCTGCTGTACTGCATACATGTATTATAACGATTCATAACTGTAGCAAAATAACTGCATTGGTTTCTTCTTGTAACTTCAAACGTTGCAGAATGTAGAATGTATATAATGAAAAATGTGATCATTCTGATTCACCAAGAAATAATTGTAATTATTTATATAACTATAGGTGAAATTGTCAGCTGAAACATTACATTTTAAATGCTAAAAACCACTGAACTAAAATTCAACAGTTATAGTTATCTCACTGAACTATATAGCTCATACCCCACCACCATGCACAGTGTTGTCATCAGTGATGCAATTTCTTATGTTATCAGTGATGTTATCAATGATGGGATAGAACATGTCATCAGTGATTCAATATGTTAGGTCAGTGATACGCTTAAACAGCGACTCCTTCGCTGCAACGACCCACTCCAAAACAAATGTTTTGCCGCCATTGACGGCGAGGAGTAGAGGCCACGCCTACCTCTAGGCCACGCCCACCCGCCGCATTATATAAACGCTGCCTCTAGCGCTACACTACCAGAACCCTGCAATCTCCTGAGGCGGAAGCCGGGAGACGACGGAATCTTTTTTAAAATTTGAATCTTTCTTGTGTCACTTGTAAAATACTTTGTTCTTTTTAAAAACGCGCACTCACCTGGTTGCCACCTTCATAGCGGGCCAGTGATACGCTTAAACAGCGACTCCTTCGCTGCAACGACCCACTCCAAAACAAATGTTTTGCCGCCATTGACGGCGAGGAGTAGAGGCCACGCCTACCTCTAGGCCACGCCCACCCGCCACATTATATAAACGCTGCCTCTAGCGCTACACTACCAGAACCCTGCAATCTCCTGAGGCGGAAGCCGGGAGACGACGGAATCTTTTTAAAAATTTGAATCTTTCTTGTGTCACTTGTAAAATACTTTGTTCTTTTTAAAAACGCGCACTCACCTGGTTGCCACCTTCATAGCGGGCCAGTGATACGCTTAAACAGCGACTCCTTCGCTGCAACGACCCACTCCAAAACAAATGTTTTGCCGCCATTGACGGCGAGGAGTAGAGGCCACGCCTACCTCTAGGCCACGCCCACCCGCCGCATTATATAAACGCTGCCTCTAGCGCTACACTACCAGAACCCTGCAATCTCCTGAGGCGGAAGCCGGGAGACGACGGAATCTTTTTTAAAATTTGAATCTTTCTTGTGTCACTTGTAAAATACTTTGTTCTTTTTAAAAACGCGCACTCACCTGGTTGCCACCTTCATAGCGGGCCAGTGATACGCTTAAACAGCGACTCCTTCGCTGCAACGACCCACTCCAAAACAAATGTTTTGCCGCCATTGACGGCGAGGAGTAGAGGCCACGCCTACCTCTAGGCCACGCCCACCCGCCGCATTATATAAACGCTGCCTCTAGCGCTACACTACCAGAACCCTGCAATCTCCTGAGGCGGAAGCCGGGAGACGACGGAATCTTTTTTAAAATTTGAATCTTTCTTGTGTCACTTGTAAAATACTTTGTTCTTTTTAAAAACGCGCACTCACCTGGTTGCCACCTTCATAGCGGGCCAGTGATACGCTTAAACAGCGACTCCTTCGCTGCAACGACCCACTCCAAAACAAATGTTTTGCCGCCATTGACGGCGAGGAGTAGAGGCCACGCCTACCTCTAGGCCACGCCCACCCGCCGCATTATATAAACGCTGCCTCTAGCGCTACACTACCAGAACCCTGCAATCTCCTGAGGCGGAAGCCGGGAGACGACGGAATCTTTTTTAAAATTTGAATCTTTCTTGTGTCACTTGTAAAATACTTTGTTCTTTTTAAAAACGCGCACTCACCTGGTTGCCACCTTCATAGCGGGCCAGTGATACGCTTAAACAGCGACTCCTTCGCTGCAACGACCCACTCCAAAACAAATGTTTTGCCGCCATTGACGGCGAGGAGTAGAGGCCACCCCTACCTCTAGGCCACGCCCACCCGCCGCATTATATAAACGCTGCCTCTAGCGCTACACTACCAGAACCCTGCAATCTACTGAGGCGGAAGCCGGGAGACGACGGAATCTTTTTTAAAATTTGAATCTTTCTTGTGTCACTTGTAAAATACTTTGTTCTTTTTAAAAACGCGCACTCACCTGGTTGCCACCTTCATAACGGGCCAGTGATACGCTTAAACAGCGACTCCTTCGCTGCAACGACCCACTCCAAAACAAATGTTTTGCCGCCATTGACGGCGAGGAGTAGAGGCCACGCCTACCTCTAGGCCACACCCACCCCCCCTTTTCCCCTTTTTAGGGATGTGCATCTACCGTACGCGCAGCGGACGGGCGCAGCGGGCGCGCCGTCAACGCGCCGAAGGCGCGCCAAAGGCAAGCCCGTCTTCGCCCGTCCTCGCCAAGTCCTCGCCTCTCGCCAGACCCCCTGCCCAAAAAATCGTTTACGACAGTAACACTCTACGGTCGCTTAACTTCGGCCCCAGATGCAACAATATAGAAGGTTGCATTGGTCGTACCTCCCTCTACTGCAAGCTTTGTAATCTGGCCATACCGGAACCATGCCTGACAAGCCATAAAGAGATTATAAGGAACGATACCTCACTTACCATCATGCAGCTGAACGTTAGATCGCTGGTTAAACACCATGCAGAGGTAAGAACTCTCCTAATGGACGAGAACCCAGACATAATGTTTCTAAGTGAAACATGGCTCAAAGACGACCTTACTAGCATCCCTAATTTAACAATACCAGACGGGTTCTCTATGACGTGCATCAATAGAGACTCAAGAGGAGGCGGCATTGCTGCCATCTACAGAACCCCCTTTACCTGCTCCTTCCAAAAGGAAAGTATTGCAGACTGCGAATGTGCCCGCTTCAAAATCTCCACGAGCCCCCACTGCACTTTCTCGGGCCTTTTTATCTATAGACCCCCGGGGCCTTCTGCTAAATTCACGGAAGAGGTCATCGATGTTACACATGCCTTGATCACTGGCTCGGCTAATTTCACGATTTTAGGAGATCTCAATCTCCACTTAGACAATGGAACAGACGCTAAAATTAGCAACTTTGTCGCGGACTTAGCCGCCTTGCAATTAACCCAGCTGGTCAAATCTCCCACACATGTAGCAGGACACTTACTTGATCCAGTATTTACTAACATTCCCGAGGCCAAAACGGATGACCCTAAACCTATGGCATGGACGGATCACTCATTAGTAACCCTCTCCATTCCGAATAACTCCCCTCCTAAGAAAATATTACCCACCTCCTGTTTAAAAAGACCCTGGCATAAACTCCGACAAGGTGACCTTGCGGCCAGCCTGGGGCAACCTACCCTGGAGATCACAGACGACATAGAAAAATCTTACGCGTCTTTCCAGGATTGGATCACCAAGGGGCTGGACTCTATCATACCAGCCAAGTGGACTAAAGGACGTAGTACTCCTTCCAACCCTTGGTTTGACGATAGCCTGAAAAAAATGAGGAAAGCCTGCAAGAAAATGGAACGGCAATGGAGGAAGGAATATAAGCAGGATGATAAAATCTTATACTTGGCTTCGCTGAAATCTTACCACAAGGCAATTCGGATAGCCCGTGCTGCCTTCTACGCTTCTGAAATAGAATCCAGCTCAAACCCCACGAAAACTATCTTTCAAATTGTGCAAAAAATACAAAACGGAGCCAAACCGGCCACTCATATCACCTCCACGCAACAATGTGAAGACTTAGCTACCTTCTTCACAGACAAGGTGAAGAAAATTTACAACACCTTCACCCAGGACATCCCAGGAGACGTCGACTCTCCTAACGCCACCTTCGGAGACGCAAGGCTCACTTGCCTACCCGCCATCTCCAGTGAAGAACTTACCAAACTCTGTAGGAAGGTGAAGTCGGGTGCACCCACAGACCCAATGAGACCTAGTCACTTTCTAGGAGCCTTGGAATTCTTCCTCCCACCCCTAACCGTGATTCTGAATCTATCATTTGCTACGGCCACGGTACCCATCTGCTGGAAACAGGCCTGGGTAACCCCGATTATAAAAAAACCCTCCCTAGACCCCGCTAAACCAGAGAATTACCGGCCTGTCTCACTGCTACCTTGGGTCGCTAAATTAGCAGAAGCCCACGCGAATAAAATACTCAGTGAGTATATGGCGAAAAATAATATCCTGGACCCCTCCCAACATGGCTTCAGGCCGGGCCATAGTACGGAATCCGCGCTCCTCACCTCCACTGAGAGTCTGCGGGAAATCATGGACACCGGTAAAAGTGAGCTGATACTGCTCGATCTTAGCGCGGCCTTTGACACGGTGTCCCATGCCATTCTGCTAAAACGCCTGGAAGATATAGGAATCGTGGACTCAGCGCTCCAATGGTTTCGGTCATTCCTAACCAGCAGATCATTCAGGGTATCTGCCCCTCCGTTTATCTCCAAACCCCAAGACATAGGACAAGGTGTCCCACAGGGCTCGGCTCTCAGTCCCTCCCTGTTTAATCTATATATGCAACCTTTGGCGGAGGTTGCTAAGAGATGGGGCCTCACAATGGTGTCGTATGCTGACGACACTCAGTTAGTCATCAGCCTTAGTGAGGCCCCCTCCCCGGAGGCCACCAACTTCAGGGATGGACTGTCTGCTGTCGCCAAGTGGATGACAGCAAATTGCCTCCAACTGAACGGTGGCAAAACCGAGGTACTGATAATGGGAAAAAACAGCAACAACTGGAACGATTCATGGTGGCCCCAGTCCCTGGGCCCAGCACCCCCTCCAAAAAACTTAGTAAAAAATCTAGGGGTATGGCTGGACTCCACCCTGAGCTTCCAATCGCACACTAAAAAAGTTGCCGCAACCTGCATTGGACTTCTGAGAAGCCTATACCCCATCCTAGGCTATTTCGACTCCAAGACACGACAACTCATAGTGCAGTCTACTATCTTATCAAGATTGGACTATGCGAGCGTCCTGTTGCTGGGAGCTAATAAAGCTGAGATAAAAAGATTCCAAAGAATCCAGAACTCGGCAGCTAGAGCGATAGTAGGCCTTCCAAGAAGGTGCTCAGTAAGAGCGACTATGTACAGACTTCATTGGCTGCCCATAGAAGCCCGTATCCAGTTCAAGGCCCTCTTATTTGCCTTTAAGATCTTGAAGAATGAAGGCCCAGAGCTTCTCCGTCCTCTGATGACCCCCTACAAGCCCAAACGGAACCTCCGGTCTATGGGGCAACATCTAGCTCTGATACCCCAGACGAAATTTTGTCGCATCGGAGGTCGCTCTTTCAAGCTACTGGGGGCCAAGCTGTGGAACTCCCTCCCTCTCCACATCCGCTGCATGGATGATTTGCTAGCCTTCCGAAGAGCGATCAAAACCCATCTATTTCCCGCCCCGTAGGTCCCTCTTTCGCATCCAGTGATTGTGTTACGGTTCTAGCGCCGGGACGCCCCGTCGCTGGGGCAGCTGTTGCGCTCTACAAAACAGGTAACATAACATAACATAACATAAGCAGTGCATGGTAAGAGTGAGTTATAATTAATTATTTCAGTGTTTTTTAGAGTTTAAAATATTATATTTTAACTGAAATTTTTCACTTAATAATAGAACCACTTCAACCTTTGTATTTGTTCAGTCAATTTTTGAGATTCTTTTCTTTAATGTAATGTATTAATATATATAAATGTCCATTCAGACCATGCATTTTAGTACAAAAACATTACCATGAGTTTTTCTTTAACACTACTCAGATCACAAAACACAGTAATCGGGCCAATCACAAGTGATCCTTGCACTCCAGCTGAAGAGCTGTAGCTTGGACAGATGCATTTTAAAGACAATGGTAAGCTCTCCTGGGGTCATGAATTCAATGATCCAGGACTCAGGAGATACAGCTTTTAAAAAAGTTTTCTGGGGGCTTCTATTCTCCTTGAAGCCCCCTCTCCACAACACTTTCATAAATTATTAGTTCCCCTGTCACTTCTTGGGGTACCAACGCAAATAAACTATATGGAAATAAAGCCCATGTAGGGTTTTATGGGGTCCTTCCGGGAGGGAGCAGTGAATAATTATAAGCTGCCTTGCCACTTCCATAGAGGAGCAGTGAGGCAGTGATTTTTGGGGGGATTTTTTCGGTAAAAAGTGGGTGGCCCAGTCCTATTTGGAGCAGCCTCAGCCCATTTTTATTTTGTGAAAAAAGGGCAGTGGGTGTTAGTCACTCCAGAGCTGTCAATGTCTTTGCCTCACTTTGTAACATAGGGACTGCTATGGAAGTACTATTTCCAAAGGCACTTTCACAAAGTTGGATTTGCCTTTCGGGAAGACTAGCACTGCACGCCATGACGGAACAAGAAAAAGAAAAAACGCCCGCACACCGGCCCTTTTGAGCTGGCCCAAAAAGTCAGTCTGACATTGCACTTTCAAAGACAAAGCCATCTAGGACACCAGGAGCTTGTGAATGAGGCAAGACTGCTAACATTTAATTTGTTGTTTCATTCCGCGACTGTAAATAAATCAAATATACACACACGTGGCTTTTAACCTTTTCCATGCGGCCGCGATTCCCCTGGTGTGCGGTAAACAACACGAACAGGGGCGGGCCGTGACGAACCCCAGCCGTCATCAGCACACGAGCACCGTAGTGCATGACGGCTGGGGTTCGTCATCAGCATGGAAGGGGTTAATGAAACTTCAAAAACATTTGCGAACAAAGACATTAGAGCAGTAGAGACCTACCTTTCTAGGTAAAGGAAACACAATCCAATCATACATAAGTACAGACTGAAATGACAAGACCTAATCCCTGATGGAAGCGTATAGTACCTGTGGGGCAGCCCGTCGCTAGGCTGCTAACAAGGACCTGCTGGAAATGGGGACCACCGCACAATGCAACTTCTCTGTAAAATAACATAAAATATTCCAGATAAGTTTATCCCGATCAGATAAGGATCAGTGGAATTTGGCAATGCTCCTGATAGCCATACAGATAGTCAGATAAGCCTGCACGTACATAATAACCTGCAAGGTTACTCCCACGTCAACCAGGGTGGCTTCTTTTCCAGGAAGAGGCAACACTGATAATTACACGTAATAACAGCAAATTATGCTCCTAGCACACTTTTCATTAAACACAACCTTCGGAGTAAATTGTACTCGGCCTCTGTTATCACTTTGAAAAAGATAAAACAAAAATCAGACGTTGCCACAAACAGGCAGTAATGAGAATATATGTTCAGGCTGGCCCCCTCCTGCTACTGTACGTGTCGTTATCTCTCAAGATATCATTAGCTTATAGAGCACATTAGCAGACAGGAGAGGTGAAATCGTGACCTACTTAATTCCGATGACACAGTCAGCTCAGCACTGTATGATTTTTCAAGGCAGCACGCGCAAACGCCATTGCATTATTGTTATTTCTGGGAGCGAAGCGTGTGTGGATTAGCGGCGCCATTTTGTGCATTGCTGCCGAGTGGCGCAGCAACTGTTTCTATGAAGTACAGGACAATGCACTCTATATGCAAGTTTCCCAACTGCTCCTGTTTTTTTGGCAGGCACCTGTACAGTGAAGGCACTCTAAAAGACCTTTTGTTAAAGCACGCCGTGGCATTTCTCAAATAGATTGCCTTTGTTACACCAATTACTCGTCTAAATTACCGTGACTATTGTTGGAATTTGGCACGACTAAAGGTTCTTTCCGTTCAATAAAGATCAAATCAGAATACATATTTTGACAATCACACACTCTTGAAAATGATTGGCTAGTTCTCGACAGTTGGATTGTACCTAAAAAGTCCTCCTAATACGTTATTTTATTATATGTAATTACGCATTGCGTCATCCGCAGCTGTGTACCTTTATATCCCAGTGGTCTATTTTGCTATATAAATTTTTATGAAAAGAGAAAAAAAACAGAAACCTTTGCAGTATTAGTGATTCAGCCAAACCAGTCTATCCAGTTCTGTGGCTGGCCTTTTTCCACATTGTGTCGGTTCTTTGAAGGGACTAATGAGAACGACCTGGCAGATAAATCTGTAGCCGACTTAAAAAGAACACAAGCGGTGTCACTGGTCACCGCGTAGCAGAATGGATTACATTTTTAGATTATGCCCTGAGTTTGCCCTCATATGCATAACATAGTGTAATAACTTGAGAGAGACATGGTTTTAGTAATCCTGCAGGACACATTTTAATTAAGCTTGACCAACCTATCTAAATATCTGTTTAAAGGAAAACCCCCAATGAAAACCCAAAAGGGCTTTCTTTCTTCACACAGCCTTGCTGGGCACTTTTTGGAAATGTTTTATGTGGTTCATGGGAAGAGATTAATATATCTGTCGGAGTCAGTGAGGAAATCCAGATTCACTCTATACACAATAGACATGTCACGTTCTCAAATTAGCATCCAAACCTTTTGCCCGTCTCTCACCTGACTTGTATAACATAGCGTGTATTTGTAAAACACACATTCACCACCAAAGGGGCATTTTGGCACTGAATAACAGATGTTTATTGTTACCCAACTATGTGGAACTCATTTTATCGACCTCAGAAAGGATGAGAGACTGAGTGGTTCACCAAGGATTTGAACCTGTGACCATGAGGTCAAACACAGGCCTCTGCAGTGGATGCCTTTATCCACTGAGCCACCACACCTCGCTTGCATACCCCTTCAAGAAAAAAGGTGAGCATGACAGTAGGAATGAGTGGAGTCATAGCCAATGGTGGGTTAGGAGAGTAAGCATAATTTTCTCTCATTGGCGTGTGAGGAGAAAATACTCAAAAAGAATTTTACCCTACAGCATGTACGACTGCCGTCTTGAACACTGATAACCCCGTCTTCCGGCAGGCACAAGTGAGTCAATATAATTTGGAGCTGAAAAAGTTGATCCTGAACCACAATACATCACATGTTTTTATTCCAGATGGAATGCTGGAATGTGATTCAGTTACTTTCACTGATAATTTGATTAATTCAGATCCATATTGATTACTAATACTTGCAAATTGAAAGGAGTGAAAGTCACACAAAGGTCCAGATCATGATGTGGCCTTGGTATCGGAACATAAATTACGGGTGATAACAGAACATGCACACTGTTTATTCACTTGAAATGGAGAATAACTTGAGCTATTAGTGCGCTATTTCTCAATCCAAAGTGTCATCTCATAATCCGGAGCAAATTGTGCATCTGCTAATTTGTAAAATTAGTGGTGTGCGCATTTATTCCACGTTTTCGAAGGCAAATCATATTTGGGCCATATTCGTTTCTCTATTGCGCATTTACTCCATTCTAAGGTTTATTCCCCTTTTTAGGTTTGCTTTTCCCATCTGCTTATAGGGCCTGCAGATACAACATAAACAATTCATTATAAATGGCGTTAAGCTAGCAGCTCATAATTCTGGAAACGTTTGTCCCAGATCTACTGATGGATACCATGTCCCTTCAATGAGATGATTCAAACCAGCCTGGTGCCTGCGACGGAGGCACAACGCACAGCGAAACCAAATGGGAAAATGGGGCCTGCATTTGAAAATACTTTTTGTTGGATTGCCTCCAAAACTGTCTGAACCACAAATTGTATGTGTAGCAGAAAACAATAAATCACCTAATACTGGGCCATGAGGGGAAAAAATAGAATCAGCCTTAATACTTCACATACATTTGTTTGACTGCACCTTTTTTTATAGGAAGGACCAAATGTCTTGGTCTGGTGCAAAGAAAATATTTTCATTTGGATTACATTTTGGGAGATATCAATATTTTATTTTGGTGTTTGGTGCCTTGAAGAGGCATTAAAAGTTTGAATTTTCAAAACTGTACATAATCATTTGAAGCCACACTAAAACAAAATAAAGTTGGCCAAGATATGGCTGGATATTAATAGACTTAGTTTTACTGGTCTATGGGCCTGTTTGCAGAGTACAAAATGTATTTTGCAACGCATTCCACCTTGCAAATTCGGGGCGGGTGTAAAAGGGGTATTCCTTTCTTACTTTTGAGTCACTGTTCATTTATTTGAGAGTTTATATAGCGCTAGCTAGAACCAAAAGTATAGGAGCGCTTTACAACAGTAAATGTTCACAGCAAAGACAAAAAAAGTGCAGATGTATGACCGTTTTTTGCGTCGCCAATGGGAATTTGGCCCATTTGCAACCGCAAAATAGGTCAGCCCCATGTACAAACCATATTTTGCGAGTCGCTAACCTATAACCGACTCACAAAATATGGTTTGCGACTCGTTAGGAATGGCGTGCCAAGGGCATCCCTTCCTAATAGCGAGTTTCACACCTATGTATGAATGTTTTACAACTGCATTTACGGTCGCAAAACACTCGCAGTTTACCACCAGCCACCCGCAAAAGGGATGGGGTCCCCAGGGACCAATGCCTGCCCTTAAAAAATTAAACTGAAAAGTTTCATTTTTCTTTTTTAAATGCATCCCTTTTTCCTTAATTTAAAAAAAACTGCTTTATTGAAAAAGCAGACACAGACATGGTGGTCTGCTGACCCCAGCAGGCCACCATCCCTGTGAGTGCTAGCCATTCCCAATAGGATCGCAAATTAAGCTTGCCTCATGAATATTGATGAGGCATGCCATTTGCGACCCCCTTGGGAATTGCAAACAGTGTCTGAGACACTGTTGTACATTGCATTTAGCAAGTCGCAAATTGCGAATTGCAATTTGAGGCAATTTGTGACTCGCTAAATGCAAGCATCGTACATCTGGCCCTTGGTCTTTACAGATCATGTGAGACACAGTGCTTTACTACAGTAAATGTTCACAACATAGATAACAAGTATAGTACCCATTTATTACAGCGCTAGCTGGGCCTGAAGACATCTGAGTGATTCACATGCCATGCGACAATGTCCACAAGAGGCACACAATGGGATCCACAAGAGCCACAGTGGTTCCCTGTCCCCAAATCACCAGCAAATGTGACAAGACATACATAAACTATGTATCAATGGTTTCTGACCACATTTGTGGTAACCAGACACTGAATGGCTATTGACACCTAACTTACAGAAGTAAACAAATCGTGAAGTGGAAGCTGTCCTCGTAGGACAGTGTTCAACTTTAGAATGATGCTTGGTGGCTTTGGGATAGTGCTCCACAGGATCACTGCATGTTCCCCTTGTAACCATTGTTTACATCTGAACATTTCTTTTTACTTCAGGGGCAGTCTTAACAAAAATGGTCAGCTATAGGGAATTCTAAAACAGGGTTGGAGATTTTCTGCCCCATCCAGGCCTTCATCCTTGCATTTGCAGGCATGTGCAGGGGAGATGCAAAATGGCTCCTCCATCAAAAATACCAAATGAAATTGAATGAGATTTTGCACCTGCATGTAAAGGTATATTTTACAATGTGACTCAGTACAGTTGCATCGCAAAAAGTAGCCTAGGTCGCAAACCAATAAGTGTGCTCAAACTATTGACTGGTTTGTGACCTGGCTTCAACACTTAGGGCCATGTCATCTTAATATTTATATCCTTTGACAATATACGTTTCTCATCTACCCTGTGCTATCCACCCCTAGATTTGTTCTTCCTCGCTGTATTGCGTTTTATATTAATTGTGCAAAGAGCTGGCTTGGTGTAGAATAGTTTCATATTTTGTCTGGGAAATAAATTCTTGATGTTTATACCAACTTTGTAGATACCTAACCAAAACTGTTACATTTTCAGTTCAGCAGAAATTCTTAAAGTCAAACAAACCCTTGCCTGCGACATGGGAGTCGGAAGCCACAACCAAAAAAAACACAGGCCCTTTTTACAGAAATTTGGCGTAAGGCATTGCAGCAAGTCATCTTGGCGTGCTGCCCTAAGCCAAGGTGAAAGGGCAGGAATGAACTGTATTTATAATATATGGTGCATTCCTGCCCTTTCTGCCTGCACTGGCGCCATTTTGGCTGCTCAACGCCAATGCAGGCACCACCCTTGCACAATGGTGCAACAGTGCCTGTGTTGTCCGCAGGATTGTTTTTGTGCAGGTAGGGGCAGTTTCCTGCACAGAAAGAGGAAATAACTGAGATAAATAAACAAGTTTCTCCTTGTTATATCTCATCTTGGGAGGCGTACGTATTTGGCGCTTCCCCAAGCTTACATGATCTTGTAAATCTGGGGCAGCGTCAAAATCCATGGATGTGTCATAGGAAAATTCAATACAAAGCCAATGGAACCCCTCCTGAGTGCAGCGTGAGGCAATGCAGCCCTTTTTGCTGCCTTGCCTTACTCCATAACTATGAGGCCATCCAAAGCCACGCATACTGACTTTGCGTGGCCTCATAGATATGATTTAGTGATCTGCACCACCAGAGAGTCACAAAAAGGCACACTCTGGCATCGCAGGGGGCTCGTAAATAAGTCCCACGGAGTTTTAACTCCTTCCATGCTCGTGACGGAACCGCTCCGTCACAAGCATCGGTTGAGCTGTGCTCATGACGGAGCGGTTCCGCCATGGCCCGCTCGGCGCGCCTGCGCGCCCGAATTCCGCGCCTGCGCTGGACGTTCCATTTAGCGGGCGGGGCCATGACGGAACCGCTCCGTCATGAGCACAGCTCAACCGAAGCTCGTGACGGAGCGGTTCCGTCACGAGCATGTGAGCGCCGCTCGGCCCCCCCTCCCCCCTAGCACTGCGGCGGAATTGCCGCCGCAGCGAAGGGGTAAAAACCTAACGAAAACCTAAGAGATATTGATATGAAAATAAATCAAAGTCACCCATCAATCCACTGAGTTGAAGAAATTAGTGCTAGTATTCCTCCATGGTCTGAATCTACCTTCCACAGCAGACTACTTTGTATGAGAGTGAAGGGGCAGAGACAAGCAGCCAGGTTATGCAAATGAGCTAACTATCTTTAGGAAATTCTAATGCTTCCTTTTCACTTGTGGAATGATGTGTGATCAAATATGGCTGGTATGAGTCAGAAAAAAAACAGTACTATGAGACAAGCAATACACTAACCAAATAAGAATAAAAATAGTTATCAGACCTTGTGCCAGATTCAAAATGTTATTTTCTTGTATGTGTAATTTTTCCAGAATTTGAAATTGAATGCAACAAAAAATATAGATTAAAGTTCTAATTTTCCAGTTACAGTCCATGCTTATCGAATATTCCTCTTTTTTATAGAAGTACTGGAAAAATATCTTGGAAATAAACAGATTTAGACAGATGCTGTGGTTGCAATGAAAATATAAAAATATATTTTAACATAAAATGTGGAATTGTCTTCCAACAACCTACCTTTTGTTTTGAAGCAAATCAATTTTTTTCTGAACCATAGCAATCTTGAGTTGCAAATACACTTTTACACTACCAAAGGTGAATAACTCAAAAGAAGATTTTCTGATAGAGGAAGAGCATTATTTGGATGTCACTGTAGCTAGGTGGGCAAGGCAATGGTGGAAAGAGGGGATATGACGTTGTTTTTAGAGTGTCAGCCAAACTTGATACTTGATCACTTTAAATGCATTGCTGAGGCAACAATGATATCCAAAGCTTAAGAATCATGAATAACATCCCCTAAGGGGAAACATCTGTTTCTTAAATCGGCTTTATGGTGTTTTGCAAAGGGTATACAAAGGTTTCTCTGGAGGGCTGATAGCCTGAATGAGTGAAAGTTCCATGAAGAATATCACAGGCAAAGGCAAGGTATGTATCAGCGGACTGGAACCATAGAAGTAGCGAAGCGGAAACAAGTGTAGATAAAACAACTGAAGAGAGATACCACAGAAGATTACAAAGTTCAAAAAGCATTAAACTTAAGTCTATCCTCCCCAAGTAGCCAAAAGCCCAGACTGAAACAATGGCATCTTGAACGTGCAAAATGAGACAATGGAAGCGTGGGGCGGCCATCTAGGAATTCTGCATAAACAGACCCATATGTCACTGCTGTAAAGTTCTATGCACAGGCTCGAGCCTGTATGCTGTTTCTTGAGGGTTCTCTGCTGGTTGATATTGTGAGGGATCTACATTTATAATATGCTGCGTCCACTGACTTATCCCAGCTTTCTCTATTTCTCCAATTAACTCTTTTGCAGTTCCTCTCACAATCAGTTAAGATATAAAATGAATACTAGACCACTAGTAAATGTTAGTGGTGTGAAATATTGCACCATGATTAACATTCTAGGCATATTATTTTTGCTTCATTAAAGCCACTGATGGACAAGGTATGGCATTTGAGTTAGCAGGCCATGTGTATGAGACATGGCTCTGATTGTCTGAGTGATAGCTTGACTTTGGTGTGGTAGACAACAAATAAATGAGAGATTGTGGCCCAAGCACCAATTAGCATTTTGAGGTATGCTGATAGGAAGACTTCTGCAGTGCAAAAAGCGGATGCTTGTGAATTATCCAGCTGCCTTGCAGGACCAGAAGAAGAACACACAGCAAAGTCTTGCCATGTATCTCGGTACTGCCATACTCCATCTCCTATCCCACTGTCAGAAGTCCCATTGTGAGATTCCAACATGGGGAAATGAAGATCACAGAGTGCCAACTAGTGTGTTTCTCGCAGAAGCACAGGTGAAAGCAAGGAAACACATTCTCCTGTCCCATTTGGGATATATGGGAAATTCAGTTGCAAGGTATAAGGTCGGGCGGGCAAAGTGAAACTTCGCTGAACGAGGGCAGAATCTGTGAACTTAGCGCTTCTTCATGAGATGCAAAGTTCAGCTACGTCACTAAACATTGCAGCCACCCCTTGTTGTGGTCATTCGGATGGCTTCAATGAGAACTTTGTTTTGCACACTATGAACTCCTAATGGAAGGCAGGAATCCACAAACTGCAGTATTGGCTTCAAACCTGTATGGGCAGTGGCTTTTCCTAATGACCTTCCCCGACTGAAGACTCTCTCCAACTACATGAATTGACTCATTGCTACTGGTGCTTCAGCAAGAATCAAATCTTCCTTCTAAGATACTTCATTATTATTCTAAGGATATGTGAAAATTACACACGGCACAAAGTTTGAATGCATTCAGTTGGACGGACCGAGCAATCACAATTAGCATGACAATGATGATTAATACTTCAAAATTGTCTAGGTTTGACACAACATATAACTAGCCTGTAATGATTATTTTCCTTACTGGTATACATTTGGACATTTTCTGTCTTGAGACTGGTTATGTTTTCACCTATGAAATGTCTGATATGATTATGATCAAAGAGATAGATAAATTGAGAAACATCCTCTTTTTGCATTTAATAACATCATACAAAGTGGAATCATATGATTTGACCACTGATGACAACCCGTTGTGTTTGTGATTTTTTCTTGTATCAGTATTTGCATTCTGCACCCGAGCTGGCTCATACTCAGGGCTGCTGGAATAATACGGCAGGAGCAGCCAAATTATGCGGCAGGCTTGAGTAAATTTTGCGGCAAGAAATGGGAAATTATGCAGCATAATGTGGCATATTTTGTAACAGCATAACTTTGTTTTTTGTCATTTTTAAACTTAGTAACACCGTCTGACATTAGTTGCATCTCCTTAGTACCATTTTAATACCCAAATATAGCAATAAGCAACAAAAGGTGACAAGTCCAGTTTAGTAAAGGGCCTTTCACTGCCCAGTAAGACGTGTTGCTGCATTTTAGTAACTTTTGAACTGTTTGAGCTAGAAACCAAATGTTTTTTTTTTATCTTCAGATTATGCAGCACATGATGGATTATGTGGCATATGTGGCAAATCTATAATTATTTGAAAATCACAGCTGCTGCACAATTGCATATTTCCAGTGGCCCTGCTAAATACTATGGCCTTCGGTCAAGGGCTGGTCATTAAAGGCCTTGTGCATGAGCTTTGCGACTAAGTCTGAGGCAAATGTCAATAATAAAAGAGAGGGCCTTTGGTGAACAATATAGACCCAGGTAAAACTATTATAATGCTGTTATATAATTCCACCGACTGAAGATTGTTGTAAATTAGACAGAGAGAGGTTCAAACACGATCATTGGAATTTAGGAGTACGAGGTCTATGTCAGAAATTATTGGTCCGTTGCCACACCACTGGAATTCTCAATAGTTCAATGTTCTAATATTGCTTCATAGCCTGGTGTTGAAAACTATATTGATTGTTAACGCCAGAGCATATAACAAAGAAGAGGGCCCTTTAGGATCTGTTGTAGCCCTGGAACACTCTGCCTCTCCACCTCAGCCTATCGCCGTTGCTGATCCAATTCAGGAAGATCTCAAGACCTGGCTCTTCGACTGAACCGCTGCACCCAGTTGGACCGTCAACAACATCTCCCCATCCCCTCCCCAGTGCCTTGAGAACCTCACGGGTGAGTAGCCACGCTTAACAAGCACTGATTGATTGATTGATTGACTGAAGGAAGAAGGGCTATAATGCTATCAGAATATTCCACCCACTGCGGGTAGATTGTTCTAAATTAAGGGAGAAGCAGAAAGATAAAATCTGGAATGCTACAGCAGATGATGTATACCAGCCATTATTTGCCCTGACCCACTCCATAGTCTTCAATGGAACGCTCAATAATCCAGTGTCCTAATAATGAATATTGATTGAGGAAAGATACAAATAACCAGCTACTAAAACTAGCAAAATCTTCAAAAATATGCTTTAAAAGACAAGTCGTCACATTAGTTAAATCACCGGGGTTACAACTAGAAAAACAGAGTGAAGGGCAATAACTACCCTAGCTGCCCATAAATGCTGTCCCTGCTAGTTTGAACAGTCCCTGATGGTGTAAAGCCTCCATCCCTGTTGGATCACGGCCATACTCCATGTAAGGCTGTCTTCCGCTCACTGTGAAATGCACAGTCTGTGGACTACAAGATGGCGGCGCTTGTTTATTGCAGCACGGAGCTGTGGTGGATTCAGACAAGAGGCCCGGTGACAGATGACATATTGATGCCGTTAGATTTTCTGGGGCGCAAGCACATCATTTCTCGGAAATGCTCCGCCACAGATACTTTACAGTTGGCCGGTGTCATTCGGTGAGTTCAAGTACAGGTCTCCCTGGCCGTGCAGTTCCCATGCTTGCCACATATTTTGGCATCACATTTCTCCCACGTGCAGGGACTCTTGACAGATATAATCTCCAGACCTGGGCTGGATTCATAAATTGTGAACATTTTGAGAGATGTGAGAGGCATCTGAAGGCATGGCTGGCTAAACATAAAGCACAAAGGGAGATGCTGACTCCTTTACTGAGGCAAGACGTCGGTAGCTTTACGATGTGTACGTATCTACGCACACACTCACGCATAGATTATTTAAATAGATCACATCACATCACCAGTATGCAATCAGCGAAACATAACGTTTCCCTGCAGTGAGGCAGAAACATTGCACATTGTTAAAACTCTGAAGTGATAAACTATCATCGCCTTTATGTATGGTACACTTGGGAGAAGGGTTTTTCTCATACGAGGTGGGTCTTTTCTGATGAGGGGTGGTTTTGAAACAACTTTTCCGTGTTTTAATAGCTTTTTATCGATCTACATATCCATAAAGAAGCGATACAGGTTTGTCCATTCAGTCATCTATTTGCTTTTTTCGTCTTCCAACCTGACCATACTGCCATGCGTATCCGTCCGTCCCTCCGTCAGCCCGTCCATCCATCCGCCCGTCCATCCATCAATCCCTTGAAATATCTGTATGTCTTTCACCTTGTCTGTAGGTTGGTCTCAATGTGCCATTCTGTTTTCTCATTGCCTATCTATCTGTGTCCCTACTGTTTCAATCGCTGTTTCACTAATACTCCGCGGGTCTGTTTCTCCTTATGACAACCTAATGGAATCACACCAAGACTGTCTCTCCAGTACTGGAGAAGTGCAACAGTGATGCTCCTCTATTTCACCATCCCTTCATTCCACTGATGTCGAGCCATGCATCCATCCTTGACTTATCACATTGTCACTGAGGGGTGCTTATCACCAAGAAATAGAACTCAGCTTAAAAATGAACTTTTCCTGAAAGGAATCCTGGTGACAAGATGTAGTTCAGGTAGCCATCATTCAAATGAATTGATGATATTCTGCAGGCACAGTGTCGTATCAAGAAACATGATCAGAAAAATGGCTGCTTCACATTATTGGTAACTTATGTTTTGCCTCTTTATGCTTCTATCAGAAACATTATTGATTACAATAGAGTATTATCTAAAATACTTTCTGAGATGTCAATTTAAGTATTACCTAAGTTAATACACCTACCTTTAACTATAGGGACTTGCAGCCTTAAAGGCACAGTTACAACCATCCTATGCCTGCAGTCATGTGCTGGGGCAAGGCCAAATGCACCGGTATTGCCAAGATTTGCCTTGTGCAGCCATACATGGCTGGCAACTGCTAGCATATGTTCAGGTAAAGCTACACACGCAAGGTGCAACCTAATTTCCTGGGGGCAGCCATACTTTACAAGGTACATATATAATATTGCAAGTGCTACCTCAAATATGTAGGTGCTTCAATTATCTGCTTAGTGCAGTGCTAAATTTGTAAAAGAATAAGTAGCAGGGCCCTCGCCAGGAGGCCATTGTACCATGCATAACTCATTGCCCCTGCCGGCGCTGCCAATGGCAGTATCAACACAACTACTAACCATCACACTCCTACAGGTGTGAAAATGTAGACTATTCCAGGTCCCCAAAGCTATAAGAGTGGCTTGGGTGGCAGGTAGTAGTCATTTTTACTGTATATTGAATTAATAAATGACAAATGTGCTAATCTCTAAATTAGACAAACTGCGCTACCATGTGGCAGACTTTTATAAGTGTGGGTGTTGACAATAAAGAGCTGGTGCGGAGCACCAGAAATCACGAGCTCAAATTAAGCACTTGAGTGTAAACGTTATATACCCAAGTTCATCTTGCTCATTTATTGCAGGTGCAGCAGCATATGCCCGGCTTCATCTGACACATTCTCTAGTAAACTCAAATGCCCAGTTATAGCTTCATATATTCACACATCAGATCACGTATAGTATTGTCATATCCTTCTGAAATAACCTATCACCAGTGCAACAATCATATGTTAGATTTGACTTTGCAGTTATATTTAGGACTTTCAGACACCAAATGCAGGCCCATGCTATTTTACATTATGGTTATTGTTAGACCTGGTATCTTTTGGCTTGGTTTCCCCGCTCTTTTTACTTCTGACCTCCTGTTTTTGACTGTGTGCTGAACTTCGTCTTTGCTGGTTGGAGAACCCTGGGCACGTTACTACTACTGACCAGAGCTCAAGTGCATGTGCTCTGTGTCTAAAATGTAATGGCATTTGGTTTCACTTTAATGGGCATATTTGATTTACTAATAAGTTCCTAGTACACAAGCCCAGGGCCTGTAAATCAAATGCTACTATTGGGCCTGCAGCACTGATTGTGCCACCCACAAGAGTAACTCTTCAAACATGTCTCAGGCCTGCCGCTGCAGAGCCTGTGTGTGCAGTTTTAAACTGCAATGTCAACCTGGTAAGTTCACCTACTTGCCAGGCCCAAACCTTCCCTTTTATTACATAAGGCGCCCCTAAGGTATGCCAAAGGCAGCCCCATGGGAAGGGTGCAGTGTATTTAAAAGGTGGGACATGTGCTTTTAGGTTTTACCTGTCTTTTAGTGAAAAATGGCTACATTCGTTTTTCATTACAGCAAGGTATATCTATCCTATAGGTTAGCATTGGAGCTGCCTTAGGCCACTTTACAAGTGCAACTTCCAATTGGGAGCAGATAGAACATTGGAGTTTGGTGTCTTTGGATTCTGACTTTAAAAATCACATGTTTTAGTGAAGTTGGTTTTTAAAGTGTAGGTTTCAAAATGCCACTCTTAGAAAGCAAAAGAGACATGAATGATGAATGAAATGTGGAACAAATCAAACATTCACCCGCAGTCAAGAGATCAGGGTTAAATCAATTGTTCTTTTGCTCACCATGCCCCCCCAGTTTAGACCCAGCCATAAGCAAATCCGTCTTGACCCTGCTCCTCACTGGAACAGTCCAGCCTGAACCAGCAGGATAGGTCCTCTCTGGACGAGAAACAAGCATCCTGGGACCAGTTTCAGGGTATCACCCCTCAATAGCCAGACTAGGTTGGATCCAGTGGTACACTGAGTTCAGGAACCGCGCCTGGGCATACTCATCACACTTAAAGCGAGAAAGCAAAAGACACACAAATGATGAATGGAATGCGTCTGCACCTACCTAACTTACGCTGCATCCCGCTTATAACCAATAATCTACCCCGGTTTGTGTCTTAAGAAGCTTCCCACACAGAAGACAGTGATGCCATACCCCTATTTAACCTGAAGAAATCCTGATAAAATGTCCTAAATTCTGTACGACACTCCTAATTAGAATGAAGGTTCTGGTCCAGCTGCCACCCATGCCTATCCCCTCTAGTTGCATCCAACTCCATCATAATAATGATCAGAAAAAGAATTTGTCCAAATCCAAATATTCAAACCCACCCTTTTGATAGAGTTTTTAAAAAAATCAATACGGATAGCAGTGTGAAACCGATGTGAGAAGCAAGTATATTGTAGAATGCCGGGATGGTCACTACGCCATGGATCAACCAATTAAAAATCCTGCTTCAGCATATCGACCACTCTTTTAGTTTGGGTCTTCAATTGTTTTTAGCTTTATTCAATGTATCTAACGCTAAGTCCTGGACGTAATTGAAATCAGCCCCTAAAATGATCGGCCCCACCACTCCCATGGCAATATTATAGAACTGAACTAGTGAATCTACCTCATCAAAAACTGGGGTGTAATGGTTGACCAAATTCAAAGAGGTCCCATCAGTAAGAACTTAAAGCCATAGCCACCTTCTGTGCGGATGTCTAATTATGTCAAATAACAGCCAATGAAGCCCCCTGCCTAATAAAATTGCCACCCCCCCTTACTGCCGGCCAGGAATGCAAAATAAGCATGTGGGTACTGCTTAGGAATATAAACATTTGGGAAGTTGTTCTTGAGAGGGGTCTCCTGTAAAAATAAGACTTCTGGGTAGGAAGAAGCCAACCATCTAATCAACTCCCCGTATTTTTGCTTGTTTGACATACCGTTAACGTTAACTTTAAGACCCATTACATAGACAGACCTTCCTCATTAGTGCCACTCTTATGTCACTACTCATTTTTAATTCAAATCCTGTTTTGATTCTGCTCCTTTTCGGTATAAAGTGTTCCCCACCAGCCCTGCAGCCAACCCCTAAAACTCCAGGTGACCCAATGTTCCCCACCAGCCCTGCAGCCAACCCCTAAAATTCCAGGTGACCCAATAAACCCCAAAGCCTAACGATGGGGGAATTGGAGACAATACCCTGCTCGTAGCTCCTACATCCTTACAGAGTGCATGAAACTGCACCCTAAAACAGCCTTAACCCTCCCTTCACACCCACCGCCCCCAACTATAACATGAGGAGATCATCTATATCATAAACATCACCAAATATCATAGGGCAAAGCATCATTTAAAATAACTTTAAATATTTTCTATGGGGGAATCTGTGCCTCTAGCAGACTGGCACCTCCTTATAAAAGGATGCTCTAAAGTTACAGCCTATGCGCTTTAATCCTCCAGCCCAGCCTGCTCCACCGGTAAACACTGTCCATTAACATCATCCACCATGCCGAGATCATCAAAACTGTAGGTTAGACACCAAGACACTCATGATTGAAATCTTCGGCTGGAGCTCCGGAGCCTTGGTCAGGGAAGAGGTGTGGCGCCGCGGCTAGGGCGACTGACTCCGGAATCTGGGGATCACGGTTCGATCCCCCGCCCCGGCGGCAGGTTAGCCCAGCACCATGTGACTCTGGGCAATAGCTCGCTTAATCTTCCCGACGGCCACCAGCGCCTAGAGACCCTTACGGGTGATTGTGCGCTTTACAAATGTGGATTATTATTATTATTATTATTGTTCAAGCTAGTAAGCCAATGAAACTGTCCCTTTACCAGCACCTTCAATTTAGACTACTGCACAATGGTAGCCTGAGCACCTTAAACAAATACAACATTCTGATATGAAGTGTTCACGGCAGCGGGCCACTGGGGCCGACATCTCTGCAAATATAAGACAATGGGGTATTTCTGGAGCTGAAACCAGTTTTTTCTCAATTTGACCAGGTCAATATAAGTATTTGATAGTCTGGGAAATTGACCAAGATAGTACGTGGAAATGTAACGCATGTCATACAGTCCCTAAGTCACTCTTCCAAATGCCATCTGTCTTCTTGTTCATTATGACTTTCAACAAAGATGTTTTCCTGACTGTGCACATTCGTGTGTTTAGATTCAAAATAAGGAAATGCAAATATAAAAAAAGAGAGCAGCAAAAAGGAAAATGTACATGTCTCCAAACTATATAAAGCTTTTTGATTCTTTCTACGAGTTTGAACATAAAACCTGCGATTATGCTCATACTCTTTTGCCCCAGATATCTTCCTGCCCTCTAAAAACAGCCCCACCGAATGCTTGAGCATTGAAGACTGGAAAAGAACTTTGATTTACAAATTCTCTTCATGTGATGCCACCAGGGCCAGGGGCTAAATGATGACACGGAAAAGCCATGTGACGTCGCTTCCTGTGAGTTTATCCGAGGATTACAGTTCACCAGAGGTAATTTCTGTTACTACAGACAATTTACTACATAATTTGTGAAGTATAACCACTGATTCCACGTGTGCGTTCTTATATGTCACGCGCTGCCATCCTATGAGAGGTGCGATCAGTGATTAATTTGTAAAAAAAAATAAGTGCTGGGACTCTGGTCAGGACCCAGCTTGCACCAGCCCATTTGTCCAGTTACAACCACCTACAACAGAACCAACTACTAACCATGAAAGTGGGGAGAGGTTGTGGCTTAATGGCCAGAGCTGCCGACTTTGGAACAGGGGGAACCGGATTCGAGTCTCGCGGTTGGCTTAACATCCTGTGCTTCTGGGCAAACCACGTAATCTCTCCCTGTGCCAAAATAAATGAATGTGTCCTTAATTGGTGCTCATGAAAAGCGCCTGTGTTGATGATTAAATGTCAGTGCTGAGCACCAGAAACCACTGGCTCAAATGTAAGCACTGGGTGCAGTCCCTTATGCCAAGATACTACTATCATACTCTGATTGTGTCCTTATATGGCCATGTACAGCAATCATATCCCAGGTGCAGCCTTGTGTCCCACAGCACCCATTTGCTGGCCCACTGGAATTACACTGCGGTGGAGCATAAACGGCTAATTATGTAGCTTAATGTGGAACTTTGTACAATAGTATTACTTCATTATTTTTACATTTGTATGCTAGGTAATACTGTTGGGGCGAAGGTTTCACCCCATTAGTACCCGTTTCACGGCCACATACAGAAATAGGTAACTGAAAGATGACCAATTAACATTTGTGAAGAGTCTTCCACTGTGCGTGAAATACGTGTTTAGTAACTTTTGATCCGTTTAAGCTAGAAACAATTCTTTGGGTTAAAAACTGCATATTATACAGATGATGACTGATTATGTGGCAAATGCGGAAAATCCATAATAATGCAAAAGAAAAAAACATGGCAGCAAAATCACATAATTCCAATGTCCTTGCCCATCTGCAGTTCATATGGCAGTTGTAGATGGAAATGCTACATATAGCCTCTCAGGCCGAAGTACTGCCAACATATTTTACAAGCAACTCACCTGTGAGGGCACTGCCACCAATGCCAAGGCCCGGCTTAATGTGCCTAAACACTGGTATCATATGCCAGGGAGCATCCCATGTTACTAGTTACAGCCCCTTGGTAGAGGGTGTGCAGATTGAAAGCACCTGGGAGGAAGGTGTCGGTTTAACCCCTTCACTGCGGCGGCTATTCCGCCGCAGTGCTAAGGGGGCGGGGGGGCGCGGCGGGCGCATGCTGGTGACAGAACTGCTCCGTCACCAGCCACGGTTGCGCTGTGCTCATGACGGAGCGGTTCCGTCATGGCCCCGCCCGCTCAATGGAACGCTCAGCGCAGGCGCGGAATCCGCGCAGCGCAGGCGTTCCGAGCGGGCCGTGACGGAACCCCTCCGTCATCAGTACAGCGCGACCGTGGCTGATGACGGAGTGGTTCCGTCACCAGCAGGGGAGGGGTTAAGAGGATCTCTCGCTCCTTCCACAAGGTACCGCTGCCTCGTGGGTGTCCATGCTCCACTCTGGGTAGGAGGCAGGAGATCTGTGGAAGCGATAAAAGAGCCGCACAATGCTGCTCTGCCTGTAACGCCTCAATAGTCTCTCTATTAATTTCCACATGGAACAGACAGTCGATCCTGAATATGGTAAAGTACTGTACGCAGTGGCATAATGTAAAATGATGAGGCCCACATGCAGAATGTGATGACGGGCCTTTTTTTGCCGTATCTCACAGGTATACATTGACCTTGAGATGAATGGGTTTCCCCTGAAGAGTTGAGGGCTCCTTGAAGGGTTGAGAGCCCCTCACGCTGTGAAGGCTGCTGGGGCCTGTGTTACACCAAGACTATACGGATTATCTCTCCCCGTCTCATCTATCTATCTATCTATCTATCTATCTATCTATCTATCTATCTATCTATCTATCTATCTATCTATCTATCTATCTATCTATCTATCTATCTATCTATCTATCTATCGATCTATCTATCTATCTATCTATCTATCTATCTATCTATCTATCTATCTATCTATCTATCTATCTATCTATCTATCTATCTATCTCCCTACCTACCTAATGGGGTCTGATGGCTATTTATCTGCCTAAGGTGGCCTACAGTTCGGTGGACTTATGCATCCTCTGCAGAAATCTGTCAGAATCGGAAACAAAACACCAATACGTCATTCAATTTAACATTTCCAGTGAATATAATATTATGTTACTCAGCATTTAGAAAGTGCACCATCTGCCATTTAAATGCCACCTTGGCGCTGAGTGGTCATGGCACAAATGTAAGTACATGACTAGCAGAATGAAAATAGCTCAAATTATACCAAGGTATTATTGCAAAATCCCCAGAAACAGAGAAAGGCTGTATGAAAGGTACCCGAGATTAATTTTTTATGTGCTGTGCACACAGTGGTGGCTGGCGCAGGCAAGAGTGGTGAGGTGGGGCAGTGGGGGGAGTCGACAGCCGACAGCCAGGTAGAATTAAATAAAAAAAGAAATAAAAACACTTACTTAGCGCTCTAGTCATCCCCGAGTGGAGTGTTTTATTTAATTTTACCTACCCCGTCGTCCGTCGACTTCCCGCTAATCCGCCCCCCCACAACTCTTACCTGTGCTGGCTGCCACTGTGTGCACAAACATCAATGTGCTTTTCTCTGTGTGTATATATATATATATATATATATATATATATATATATATATATATATATATATATATATATATATATATATATATATATATATCTCTCTAAAGAGAGACTGACTACATAATGGGCGGGTAACTTTGTAATATTGTAATATTGTAATATTGTCGGTGTTGTATCTAGGGGTGCCGGTGACATCATTGAGCATGTAGTTGAAGTGGTTTGTAAATGTCAAGAGAACTCCAAAATGGCAATACAGAACCATATTAAGCAAGTTACCCGTTGTACATTTTTTGTATTACAGCTTATTTTGGCTTAGTTAGCTTTACAAAGCTGTTTTCTTTAATGTGCAGCTAATAATGGACACTTGAATGGGAATTGATAGGTCGCACCTTTGAAGAAAAAAATGCTAATAAAACAATAGACAATGGTGAGAGCAGGTGGACTCATCTGTTTTTGTGCCTGCAACACTTCCCATATAGTTAGTGATTTACTGCACTGGCCACACAACTTGCCACATAATTTGGGTAATGCTAAGATTTCACACAAAATGTTTTGAGTTGAAATGGAGGAAAATAATACTGCCAGAGAATGTGCCGAAAAGTGTGCCTTTTTTGACGCGTGTAGATAACGTCGCTGCTTCATTTAATTCTCCTCTGCCACATAGTTCTAGTAGCCCTGACAATAGTAAACCTCTTGAGAGCTTTGGAGGATGTTACTATGGTGATGAAATCCATATTTCCATATGAAGGCAGTCTATGCTCTCTGGAAAGTGAAACTGGTTGAAAGAAGCGTGCTCAGCTTGGTGACCACAACTTGATTGGCCTGAGAGAAGTTAAGTAAAAAGGTGAACATAAAATGATGAGAAATGAGTGTCCTTTGTAGGATCTGCAGAATGCACATCAGGACGCACAGTCAGGCGTAAGGGTTCTGCTTTCAGGAGTTGTTGTGAGCAGATCTGCCGTTCCCCTGTGGACTTGAAGGGCCTATTGGCGACGCCAGCGAGTGGCGCTCCCCAAATGATGTTATAAGCAGCTGCTGCTCTAACAGAAACAACAACAGGAACTGAGGGCCCAATTTACTGACATCTGGCACCGGTCCAATTAGCAGTGTCAGATCCAGGAGGGAAGTAAATGATGTCAAGCTGGCTCCATGAAGATGTGCTGATGCAACTGAAGCAAGCTCTCCAATCAACTCAAGGCTCCTTCAACCTGAAGCTTCCACGTTTTGCTTTTTTATGGTTTTCCTAAAATAGCCTAATAAGTAAGAAAAAGAAAATCCAAGACAGACAATGTTAGTGCTAGTGAGCAGGCCTGAGCCTGATGGGCAAAGGCAGAACCGCGCTGTTGAAAAAGCAGGGAGAGAAAAACTATTTTTACTTAATTAGTTTAATTTTTGAGGCACTCACATCAGGAGGGCCACTTCGGCTTTTCGGGAACAGTGAAAAGAGGAGGAAAGCTAAGATTAAAGTAGAGGCACTCGTCTCAATTTTTGACTTTCTTCCTTCATTTCCGGTAATTGATTAGAGACCATGATGGGAGCTCCAGGAAAAATTCAAAAAATGTGAATCCTTATCCTCAAGCTACTTTAGACTGTCATTGAAACGCTGGGGCTTACTCTACTAATGTGGGAGTGTCTTACGGCCACATGCATCAAAGTTAGCATTTGCGATTTCTTAATTGCGAAAATTAAGGAATCGCAATTAAGAAATCGCAAATTGCTATGCATCAAAAAATCGCATTTTTATTTGCGATTTCTACAAATTCCTTAATTGCGATTCACAATTTGCGAATCGTAATTAAGGAATCCCTTCCATTGATTCCTATGGGCCAAGAGGCCCATAGGATGAATGGGAAGGCATTCACAAATTGCGATTTGCATTTTGCGAATCGCAATTTGTGAATGCATTTTCAAGGGTGCAGAGGGGGGTCCAAAGGACCCCACCCTGCACCCCTGAAATGCAACTTTAAGTGCAAGTTTCACACACACATGTCCCAAGGACATGTGTGTGTATAACATGAAACTTTCAAAAATGCATTTTTGAAAGTTTTCGCAAATTAGCATGAAGGTCAACTTCATGCTAATTTACCCCTTCCTATTTGCGAATTCGCAAATTAAAAATGTTCATGCATTGCATTTAAGAAATCTCAAATTGCGATTTCTTAAATGCAATCGCAAATTTTAGAAATCGCAACATGGTTGCAATTCCTAAAATTGCGAAAACCATGATGCATCCCAAATTTGAGAATTGCATTCGCAAACGGCCGAATATTGCGATTCGCACCGTTTGCGGATGCAATTCTCAATGATGCATGTGGGCATAAGAGTGCTAGTCAGTTGAGAACCTTTTCCCCATATTCTCACATAGAGTGAATAAGAGACATATATAGCAAGCAGTGGCAAAGAAAATAGAACTGGCCTGCCGCATTAGCACATTAAAGTGAGACGGATTGGAGAGAGTCAGCAGGAGCTGACAGAGAGTGCCATACGTTGAAAGCGCTCTCTCATAAAGTTCAAGGCATTCACTCAAGTTGAAACAGAACGAAACACCTAAATAGCCAATAGTGTTAGGTGAAAGCTGAATACTCCACTAGGCTGAACTAAAGAAAGCAATGACTAAAAGGGGCAGACCCAATGTACACTCTATGTTAAATATAGTGAACAGACCAGTTTGACATCAGTTCTGCCAATGACAAGACCTAAAAAGGAGGGCAACAATAAAAGCATATGGGCGGAACCTAAGTAATACATTTTGGTTGAGCTCCAGTCCCTCTCTGCACAGGAGAGCCTGATAAGCTCAGCCGATGGATGCATCACTGGGGACTATCCTACATTGATGGGGTAGGTCGGTACAAAATTGTACTGACACTTACCTTCTGAACCTCTGGCTTGAATTAGAAAGTCCTGCATGAAAGAATAGCTCTTCTCCCACTCAGGTATCAGCACTCTTTTTCAAGTTAGCTTCCCCAAAGGGGCCTTAAGATAAAGGTCATCAGGAAGCTGTCAGACCTTGGAAGCTACTACAGCAAAACCATGTGAGGACTAGAGTTTCTTGTGAATAATAATGTGTGATGCAACTGGTTAGAAGGTGTGCACTAATATTATTATTTTTTAAATCTAATTCAACACCAAATTACCTAAACAAGTTATTGCAGGAAAATGCGCTTTCTGCATGAGCACCCACATTTGTGGACTGATGCTGCTGGATTTTTGACTCTATGCACTGGGACTTTGCTAACTAGGTACATGTGCATGTTCTATGATCTCTAATCAAGTTGAAATTGGCTGTACTCCTAATTGGCAAACTTAACTTACCTATGTATAAGGCATCAAGTGTGCCCTGGGCCGAAAAGACAAATATCAAGGGTGGACTGCAGAACCCAGTGAGCCACCCACTACAGTGACAGTGTAGACGTGTCTGCAGGACTAGCACTGTGGCCTGTATGTGCAGTTTTAAAACTGCAAATTACAGCATTCAAAATAACCTCTGTTGACAGACTTAAACTCTCCTGTTAAATATTAATGAGGTCACGCCTTAGCAAGTCTTAATGCTCAGAAGGCAGGGTGCATGGTATTTAAAAGCAGTACATGTAAACATTTAATGTTCAACATGTCCTTACAGTGCCAAGACCCCAAAATATATGTTCAATGTAACAGGCTTATCTGTCCCAAAGGAAAACATTGGGTTACAATATCAGATTTGAAAATGTTACCTCTGCCTAAGATACTGTTACAGAGTTAATTCTCTGACTTTTTAAAAGTACTATTCTATACCCAATGCAATGGTAAAGTCAGCTTTGTAACAAATCTTTTAGAAAAGGGACTTTCAGAAATCACCCTTTTCCTGCCTAAAACTCCAGGAACGCATTTTCATAATCTTCCAACTGTCACCCAGGAGCTGGATAAGCAGCTTAATGAGGAGTGAACTCACTCACAGGGCTGAGACAAAAACCTTGGGAGCGGCGAGGTGCTATACTTCCCTGAAAGGATGAGCACCTGGGCTATTCCCAGGTACTTTATTAACTTCAACAATGCCTTCCCTATCACAGGCAAATGTAGTTAACATCTGGGTCTGGCCCTCCTTTGTCCTTCTAGTCAGCAGGGCCTCAATCCGGGTGGAAGAGGAGTTGCCCCCTGAACTGGTTTTGAGTGACCACAGTAGAGCGGTTGTCATTTCCCCAGCAAATCCTCTAGGGTGGGCACATGAGCTCTGCATATGGGAAGAAAGGGTCTGCCATCTTGGATTTAGGTAGAGAGTGGCACTGTGCGATTGTTTGCAGTAGAGCACACATGAACTGTGGCAAAAGAGTTACCCGTGGGAACTTTTTGCCTGTTGGTTAGGAAGGGGCCAGGAGACACCCTCACGCACGGTGTACTGATAGGCATACACATGGACACCACTGGACCTACGAAAGACAGAAGAACTGCAGCTGCTGTTGAGACCTGTGAGATGACCTGAAAGGCTGTACCTGTACCCAAGGCAAAGAAGTGGATTCCAAGGGTCAGTTAGCTGACCTCCTGTTAAACTACAGGGACACAACAAGCGGCAGAATGACCTTTTCTTGTAGTGCCCAGCTATCCAGTTCCAACTGGATCTGCCATGGATCCTGCTGATTGCTTCTGCTGGAGTGAGTCTTGACCCCCAAGTGCTGTGGCTGAGGTCCTGGGACCCTTGGCTGTGTCAAAGTGTAATCCACTTAACATCCTGAGAAACCTGGGTCATCAGGACCTTGTCCCACCAGCTATCGGCCTTGTGGAGCCCTCCTTTTGACACAGCATTTTGCCTTGCCCTACAGAGTAATTTTTGTTTTTGTAAATCTTTTTTTTAGCAATGTGCAAGAGACCATTCAGTACAATACAGTATACATGAGGCATGTTTGGAGATATCACAATCGTGAACCATATGATCAGTAATTGGGAACAACAAAGACAATTAACCATCTTCATCACTCTCACGTCCCCAGGGTCTCCCCTGATTGTCTGTACTTCCGCCAGGGCCCCCACACTTTCTCCCATTTCTTGGTACACCCTCTGCTTTTGTATACAGTTTCTTAGGCCCTCTGGCACCAGTCAAGGTCCCGCTCCCATTCCTCCCACTGCATGGGCCGCACTGAGTTTTTCTGACCTCCAGTTCTGAGACGAAGTCAGAAGTTAACACATCCAACTCGGATGAACCTGGTTTCTGTATCCGACGTGCATTCTATTGTGATCAGCCTTAACTTGTGCCTAGGTACCAGTAAATTGCAACCAGATGACGGTTGTTGAAGCTTAATGCTTTTTGACCTATTTATATTTCAAGGTTTAAAAATTAATCTCTTCAGTGCCCCTTATTGAATTTGTATCTTTTTTGTGTCATTTTGTTCATAAACGTATTCTCTATTTCTATAAATTGAAGAGGGATTTCAATTATGTGTTATTTTGTACTTTTTAACTGTCTTGGTATTTCTACATGCTTTACAAATGTTCTTAGGTTAAGCCTGACTGCTCTCAGCCATAGCTGCCAGGGGTTGAGCTAAGGTTTAAATTACAGAAACATTCACTGGAAATAATAAGAATAGTTACATTATTACTTGTGGTGGACTATCATCCACCCCAGCTAATAATCCACTTTCTCACAGTTATCAACACTCCATTGTTATTACTTTTAAAACATTTAGGGGCATATTACCAAGCAATAGCGATAATTATCGCTATTGCTTGGTTAGAGACAAAAATGTACCGCTGAGCTGCGGCGATTTTTACCGCAAATAAACCTTGGTATTACCAAGGTTTATCGCAAATGCGATAAAAATCCCCGCAATGCATGAATATCGCTGAAAAGTCAGCGATATTCATGCATTACCGAGCTAATGCTCTTAGCCATGTTATCCACCTCCCATTGGATAACATGGCTACAAACTGCTCAGGGCAGGTGTTAGCTTTTGGAGATATTCGCGCTTAGCGCGAATATCTCCAAATGTTGGTAATAGGAGATAGCGATGTTAGCGACTGTTTTCAGTCGCTAACATCTTGGCATGCCCACTTTGCATGTCATTAGTGATAAATATCACTGACATGCAAAGTGGGGCCCGAGATGGTCACTATCTCCTACTAGCTGTTGCTAACTGGTGTTAGCGACCGCTAGGTAATAGGGAGATAATTTTATCTCCGCTTTCTTGGCTTTTAAAGCCAAAAAAGCGGAGATAAACCCCCTTGATAATATGCCCCTTAGTTCACTGTCAAGCATAGTTTTTGCCTATCATCATGCCTTGGCCATCAAACTAAGCAGTTGTCACACACTTGGCTTTTGCTGCTGCTCTGTGGTCTTCAAACGACAAACTATACAAAAGGTATATCCAATAACAACAGTCATCAACCTCTTTCAGCAAAGTTTGGCCAATGACTGTGACTATGAAACTCTAAACAATGCTGCACGTAACCACTGTCTATCCTCTGTCCGCTAGTCACAGTGTGGCAGTGATGTCGTCCCATCTCTTAACAATGTTTCTACTTTTCAACTTAGATAAAAGTCATCATGTCTCATGCCAGTCTGTTCCCTTCAGACAGTACACTAGCCCCAATTGCTCAGCCCCATTCTCTTCTAGATCACCTTAGGACGTACGTCGTTATTCATCCCATTTTCTAACAGCAAGGGCTGCACTGATTGCACTTAAAATGGCCGACATGAATCACAAAAATGTCTCCACTGTAAAACCACAACCCTCAGGAAAAAGGAGTGTTCAAAACACAACCACACTTACTTCACTCAGCTATTAAAAACCTTCTCTCCTCACCTAAGCAGTTTCAAGAAAGTTACTTGGAGGAGGGGGGGGGGTCTTTTCTGTACCGCCGCCAGGAACATGGATTGCCTTTTCACCTCCAAGCAGAAACTGATCTTTTTAGTTTCCTTGAGCATCAGGAAACACATTAATTCTAACAGCTCTGGCTCTTCTCTACTCCCTGCAGAAATCACCAGGACTTGTGCATGAATCACCTCTTGGCAACAACACCTACAGGTTTCATTTCAACATAACTTCCAAAAATATGTACATTCAAACACCTACCCACACAACACACCTACATGCGTAGCACTCCTCTCCTATTCTAATGGGAAACATCTAGCGGAAGTCAAATGTTGTTTTAGACATTAGCATGATGGTTCAGCTCGGCTGGAAACATCACAGTAGATCCCACTTCCCTGCTAACTAACAATGGACAATGTAAAAATATTAAATGGACAATAGCATCAATTCACCCATGTCAAAGGATTCGTTAAAATTCCAGAATTGATGAGTCTGTAGTAGATATCTATTGCATAAATATTTATACATCCTTCTTGAATATAAAATGACTACTTAAAAGTCTGTAACAGTGAAGGGGTTATTTATGTAAGATGTTTACTTATTTTCATTACTTGTTTTAATTACTGTATGGTTGGGTGTGCATCGAGCAGGAATTAAGAAAATGAATTTGAATCAAATGGGACACTACGCCTTCGGTTTTATGGGTGCTATAAGGTGAGACGCAACCATAACACATTTCGCTTTATGTGTAACATGTCGCAACATGCAGCTGTGCAATGCCTGGGGCACATAGGCCTTACACAAAACACCAAACCACACTAATGCTTCTCCATGCATGCACAGCAAAATCAGTAGCTCCCTACCCAACAAACACAAAACCTCTTTGTGCCTTCGCCACTTGGTTGGAAAGAACTACGGAAATCCTACAAAGCTATTCAATAAGTGACTGACAAAGCTCAGATTGTAAGGTTAGGCTTAAAAGGTGACCCATAAACAACTAAGAAGACATAATGCACTACCTGCTCATCTCCAATTAATTTTGCATGACAAGAAGGGTAATTATAGAATGTGCTACAGAAGTAAAATGTATTATAGGCTCATGTCTGATCTGTTTGGTATTATTCATAAAGTTTATGAAAACACAGATATGTACCTGGGATATGATCAATTATTCCAAGTTACTGCCAGTAACATCAAGGTGCTGCTTAAATAGCTCTAATCAATATGGGCTGCTATTCCATGCCGCTGTTTCAAAACAGACATCCACTTCCGCATTTTACACTATGGTCGACCCCTGTGTTTCCAACATTTGGTTTCACCCACAAAGGAGGCTGCTTATAGAGAGTGTGGCAGGGTATGCTCAGACGTGAGTCCCTTGCTCACTTTGCCACTGGATTCAAGCAAGCCGGGCTGAAGACGGCTGGAATGCCAGAAACCGGTCCTCGGAAGCTTGTTTCCGGTCCAGGGAAGACGTGGCTTGGCAGTTCAGGCTGGACTGTTCCCATGAGGCACAGGGTCAGACTGATTTGCATATAGCCATGTCTGAACGGGGGTGGCAGAGTGGGCTAAAAAACGGTGATGGAGTAAACCCAGATCTTTTGACTGGGTGTGAGTGTTTGATTGTTTCAGATGCTCCGTCCATCACCACCCCCTTTCGTACCGCTTTTGGCCGCCATAAGTGTGGCAGGGTATGCTCAGACGTGAGTCCCTTGCTCACTTTGCCACTGGATTCAAGCAAGCCGGGCTGAAGACGGCTGGAATGCCAGAAACCAGTCCACGGAAGCTTGTTTCCGGTCCAGGGAAGACGTGGCTTGGCAGTTCGGGCTGGACTGTTCCCATGAGGCACAGGGTCAGACTGATTTGCATATAGCCATGTCTGAACTGGGGTGGCAGAGTGGGCTAAAGAACGGTGATGGATTAAACCCAGATCTTTTGACTGGGTGTGAGTGTTTGATTGATTCAGATGCTCCGTCCATCACCACCCCCTTTTGTACCGCTTATAGAGATAAGGCAATGAAAAAGGGACGAAACTGCCTATTCTGAGTGGGCAGAGCTCTTAACCACTGTCAACTTTTGATTGTCATTGAAGAAGAAGGCTCGCCTCTACAAACAGGAATCAGACATGTAGCCAAATATGACTACTGGGTGCAGAATAGTCGTTAGAAAGATGGACTCACCTGAGGTCCATCTATGGACTTACTACACACACATGCATATCAGTATAGAATAAAGTGCTACTTGAATTATAAACATGATTTTTTTCATTTTGGAAGATATAATGTTAACAGTACATGGTATGTTGCCATTATCATTTATAGAGATCCAGTTTTATGGGTGATTTTTCCTACTATGGATTCTTTAGACAAATTCGGCCTCATTGCAAGTTACCCGGAATAATCCCTACACACAGTAATTCTTTGGTTGGAAAATAATGGAGGGAATATGTTCTTGTGCAGTGATGTGGAAATCGTTTTCTTGCATTATATTCTCTGGAGGTTCACACAGAAATATCAGCTCAAGCCACCAGTCAAGATATGTGTTGAAACATTACGGCTTGGAACTCTGATGGGGCTGGTGACTCCCATTTCACCCCCATAGGGATTTTCAGGGGCACTCGTGATGAGGCACTTGGTTGTAAATGAAATTACCTAGAACTCTACATCTCTAGGTGCCCATTTAAAATTCAAATCAGTTTCGTACAACACAACAAAAACGGAGACCAACATAAAAATAGCAGCATCGCACAAGTAAAATGAATTTCTAAATAATTGCGTGAAGTTAATAAAAGCAAAACACTTATATGGACATATTGGGCCCGATTCACAGAGCTAACTTAAGACAAAATCCTAAACGTACTACTTTTGGTATTCCCATAAGTTAGGATTTTGTCTTAAGACAGATTTAAGACAGACTTAAGACAGACTTAAGACAAAATCCTAACTTAAGTCTGTCTTAAGTCTGTTTTAAGACAAACTTAAGACAAAATCCTAACTTCTGTGAATACCAAAAGTAGTAAGTTTAAGATTTTGTCTTAAGTTCGTTCTTTGAATCGGGCCCTCACACTTTCTCTCAAACACGAGGAGATTTATATGGCATACAGTTGTTTACCTTTTTGCCTCATACAATACACTAACACAGTATGTTTTCTTTGTTAACAACATTACAGGGCCTGCCAGACTCTCCACATGAATTTGGTTTCCAGAGCGTTGTTTAACTTGTTATGCTAGTTCAGTAATAGGAAACTAGATTAATTGAGCCTTGTTTTGAAGCAAACTTGTACACAACTTGTCAAAGAGCAGAAAGTGGCAAAGGAACTTTACTAATCCAATTATTTAGCAAATGACACAGAAACAGAAAATCATACACCGCATGACCCCTTTTGAGGTCACATAATGTTCAGATTTCCTACACTGTGAGCCCAGGTCACAAAGTTTGGTGCATTAGTAGGTGTGGTTTATCTTGTAGTACTCATGGCTTACTCATGAATTTCAGTAGTACTCCTAACTTACTCCTGACTTATTCCTGGAATTCAGAAGTGCTACAGGAGTAAGACACAGCACCCTCTTTGTAAATCAGACCCCATGTGTTCCTGTGCATACTTCTGGATAATTCTTGTCTCTTCACAACGTTCTACAAAAGCAATGCAGACACTTTAGAACGGTTATTAAAAGTCCCAAAGTGGCTCTTAGCACATTAAAAGGTTTAAAAAAGCAACCTCTTTATTATTTTGTAGGTACAATGAGTGGGCTGGAAAATACCATGGCCATAAAAATAGACCTCCGGTCACTATAGAGACAAACGGTGGCTGGTGCAGTATGTGACCAGGAAGATAAGTCGCTATTTTGTGTTTTTCATCTCCACACCGAGGAAAGGAAATGTGGGTGTTTAAAATGAACACTATAATTCCTCCTGTCAAAATTTTGAGGCTGATTGAAAGCTTGGCAGATGGAAGGAACCCTGTTGGGATGGCGGGGACAGTGCTCCCTCCAATTATGAAGAACATCGCCAGTTAAATCTAGAGTTTGACCAGCAAGCCCCGCGAACAATTTTTATAGGAAACGCTGTGAGGGCAGTTCATATCAGTTTTATAAATATTTGACGGGTGGATGCCCATTAAATTTTTACACGATTTTTGGAAAAATCTAAAAAGACAATCCCCCACAACCTGGGAGTTTTCTCACAGGGGGGGGGGGGTGTTATATTTTTTTCTGTCCCTCACCACTAGGTTTTACCAGGTGGGGACAGAGAGCAAAAGAAAGACATGCAATAGCAGTCAGATAGCTAACTTCTGATGGATACTCTGTTGGGTTGTAAAAAGAGTATGTCGGAGATGGAACCACAGTAGGCTCCATTGGCTACATACTTTCGGTCTGCTCGCCTCTAAACCGGGCAGGCAAACAATGATTTTGGAGGAGAGGGCACCCTGTCACCATTGTGATGAAGAACCCTCTCCATCAAGCTCTAATCGAGCCTCTTACATTAATGATTTTCCCATTGCCTTTTAAGCCTTATGTTTTAAAAACATGTCTTCAATAAAATAAAACGCAGTACAATACATTTTGTATATTTAGGGGAATAAATCTTATTTTTTTAATATTTCTAATCAGTACAACTGCCTTTCCATGGAAGAACGAAGAGGCATAGATTTTTTTATTAAATACAGTTTCTGCTTTTTGAAAGCCACTTGGGTTTTATGGAATTACCATTTCATTTTTTTCTCTTCTAGATACTGCTTTGGTCAAGGGTGCACTTCCAAGGAACATTCAGCCAGACTAGTCTACATATGTGAAGGCATCAGCCAAATTTCATAACTTACTTTTGACCTCCAGCAGAAAATTGAGCACATACGCTGCAGAAGCCAACTGGGACTACAGAACATCAAGTTGATTCATCAAATTAGCTCAAACATAATTGTGCTGCATGACTGGCTATGGAAGTTGTCAGCTATAAACCTGTCAAAAAGCCATCAGCTCTAATGTTAAATAGAGACGCAGAGTAATGTGGTTCAGAGTTTGACATTTGTTGGACATCAGCCTGCTAAGGATGTGATCTGCTTCGTTTCCTGGCTTGAAACATAAATGAGATGGTAATAAAGGTACCAAAAATTTTAGTTATATACACAGGTTTAACTAAAAATATTACGCTATTCAACTGCCCAAGAAGGGTTTCTGCGTGATTAACAATACTGCAAATGTGTATCTGATTTTTTAGAAGAAAGATATATAAAATGTTACTGTTCTTAATAATATTTTCTGCACCGATGTCATTGGTACAGGATTACTAGTGATTCTCAGAGCCATTATTATGTCTTTTTCTTTTTGGATTTACAAAAGGATTGCACAGGCACAAATAAAATGAGAATTTGATCAAATATGAAATCTGGCTTCGAGGAAAGCAACTGAAAAACATGCTTATATACAGCACATTTACTAATAGTTTACAATGTGCATCTTCATGAGTTTCAGGTGAGCTGGGTCTGGTGACTCAGTGGACTAATGCATCTGCTTTGTTTTCAAACACATGGTCACAGGCTCAAATCCTGGTTGGACATGGCGGGTCCACTCAGCCTTTTATCCATCTGAGGTCAATAAAATTAGTACCATTGAGTTGGGTAACAATAAACATCTGTTATTCAGTGCCAAGATACCTACAGGGGGATGTGTGCTTTATAAGTACACGTTATGTTACGTCAGCATATTTAGAAGAGAAAACCTTGGCCTGCAAAAATATTGCACCCTAAATATCACTAAGAAATGATTTACTATTCTTAACTCAGCATCTACATACCTTAAAGTCATATAAATTGTGGAGGTACATATAGGTGGAGTTAAGTTTAGAAAATCAATACTTACCTATATATAATGCCTACTTTCTTGATGCTTTGGCAGTTGATCACTTTCCCACAGCATTATTGTAGGACAATATTTCTGCCAGATATTCTGCTAGTGTACCTGAACTGTCTTTGTCAGAAAATGCTGCTTACAGGCATGTATCTATATTTAGTTTAGGGGGTTGGCCCATCAACCTGTTTACAATGTGCCTACGATTTTTAGTTTCTGGGAACAAGCAAAGGTCATCATGCTAACTTGATACTCCTCAAACCTGCCCCGCATTTGATTTAGTTTGTGCCACTCCCTCTTTGATGGATGGGTAAGTTAATGAGGACTTCCCAAAACCTCAAATACGTGTTTGACCATCATGTTTACGGAAAAATCATATGTCAAACATGCAAGCCTTGCATTCCAGGATTTTGAATATTCATTTAGAAAACAACATAGCCTGCTGTTTGAATGGTCAGCTCCTGAAACTGGACCACTATAATAATAATATTATTATGTATTTAAATATATTTTTTTTATTTCAAAATATTTTATTGAGAGTAAATTTTCCATATACAAAAACAAAACAGTCGTCTTACTTTGTCGACTTAATCATAAACAAGCCCGATTCCATGGGTATTTTGGGCAGGCATGCCTTCCGATGCTCAAAATACGAGCTAAGCAAATTGGACTGCTGCTCTCTGACAGCAAAATACAGAAGCATTCAGTGACAAAGCAGCGTAAAAGAACTGTCCAAGAAAGAGGCTGTGTCTCTCTGGAAAGGTGAATCAATGGGCAACCCTTTCAAAGCAATGGAATGAATGGTGACCGTAGACTGGAATGTTGGGAAAATAGCAAAATCAGTGACTAAGGAATGCTCTCATCCTATGCAGCATGATGTTGAGCAAGGCACAATAGAACATTGTAGTCTTGGAGTGTCCGCTATTGCTCTACGCATTGTGGATTACAGACAACTCAAAGTGGTGAAAACAAACATAAACACTGAAATTGTCACCAAAGCTCCTACAGTGGCAGTGTTGACAGACGCCCAGTATGCAAGCACCCTCAAACTAATAGATGAAGTTAACGAGCAACCCTGCCTTCTTTTAGTAAAAAACATTGGAGGAGGCAATGTCATCTACAATGGAGAACATGTCTAATCACCAGTGTCACAGAGTACTGTCAATCCATCACAAGCATGGCAGTGAGACAGCATGGGCTCTGTTTCAATAGTTCGGCTACATGAGCAAGATACAAGGACACTGAAGCACAAGATGCCCAGACCATGCCAAGCAGTCAGAGATCATTTGCACCGAGTATGGAGCAGCTCAAGAAGCTATATTCCATCGAGTTGGAGGAAATTATACTATAATTACTTCCAATGATCATGAACTAGAAACTCGTGGGCCTGGCATTAATAAGTAGAGAGATGTCTTAGAAAACATAAGTTATTAAATCATGACTCAGGTATGGATCAGAGCAACAGACGGTACAACATGGCATGAATGCAATGAATAGTTGGAAGAAGTTGCTTTGGCAGAGGTTGCTAAAAGTGTTGGAGCAGCCTTAGAAAAATATGGAGGGCATGCCTTTGTGCCATTTTTTGTGTAATCTTCCTAGCAGGCAGTTAAGATGCATCCGTTAGTTCAACCTCTTTCTTTCCGACCTTTCGTCAGAGCTTAACACCTGTAACCATCATGCCCCAAACCTGGGAGGTTTGTCTCTGTCGAACCTATTGTATGCGGACAATCTAATACTGATAAGCAGAACCCCAGTGGGCTGCAACATCTTATAAGCACTACATGCAGTTTCCCAGACAAGAACGGGTTAACAATTAACTTTGAAAAACCGAAAGTGATGATACTCAACGGGAAGGACAATAAACACTATCCTAAATGGGAACTGCAAGGTCAACAGTTGGAGGTGGTCAAAGAGTATAAATATCTGGGAATAATGTTCGACAGAAGGGGAGCGTTCGGACAACAAAAAGTACTGATTAATACAAGAGGAATCACACTAGCAATAGCATTAAAAAATCTCAAGCACAAACTAGCAGGACCAAGTCTAACTCCTTTACTAGAACTGCTCTGAGCAAAACTGCTACCAACCATAACTTATGGCAGCGTATGAGAGGGAGAGATGAGTTGATCTTGGACCAAGTGATGTAAAAAACAATCAGAATAATATTTAACCTTCCCCATTACACTTCACCAGCACAATTAAGGCTGGAGTTTGGCCTTCAAAAACA